>NC_077233.1:58107904-58346977 GCF_027887165.1 Monodelphis domestica | reverse complement strand
GCCAAATTTGAGATAGTTCTTGCCTTTCTCCCTCTCCCTCCTCATCCCTCCACCTCAGCATGGACTCCCTTCTACTTAGCTTAATCATACCCATTTTTCAAGGGCTATCATAAAGTATCCATATCTCCATGATGACTTCCCCTGACTATTCCAGACCTCATGTAAAACTATATATGTATATTATAATCTCTAGCAGACAACTTATCAAACAGTCAAATAAATGCCTTTATATTGTTTCATATCTATGAGATGTATTTGACGAATTGTGAGTCTGAACTACCTAAGGACTGGGTTGTTCATTTTTTTCTGAACCAGAGAGTGTCTAGTACATTGCAACCATATCATTTGCTCTTTACATTTCTGATGTTGATAATTTGGTTTTCTTCTCTCTTTTAAAAAATCATAGTAACCAATGGTTTATCTTTTTTTGTTGTTTTTCCCCCACAAAACCAACTCTAAGGTTTTTAAAAAACATATTTCAATGATTTTCTTACATTCACTTTTATTTATATGGGAACTTTATTGTATCAAACAAACAATTTTTTTAAAAAGGACATTTGCCAAAACTGAGCATTTCCTTCACTGGCCACATCATCTGTTAGGTGGACAAAGACCTAACTGCTCTGTTTCTTGACCATTCCCTATTTTCTCTGATAAAGCTAATTAGTCTTTGAGCAATGAGTGGTGAACTTACACTTGAAAGATCACAGACTTTAGAAAGCACACCTAGGAGAGATTGTAATATATATATATATATATATATATATATATATATATATATATATATATATATATACACAAGACCATTGTATGCTACAGCTTAGAAATCATCACCTTTCACTCCCTCATTTTACAGACCAGGACACTGATGCCCAGAAGAGGGGGAGCTAAATGGCTCAAAGTTACAAGATTAGTTAGAGGAAGCATTGGGCTTGGAGAACCAAGGTCTCCAGACTCAGTGAACCATAATATTCTTCCTACAATTGTGCAAAGAGTTCTAATTTTAGAAATGGAGGCAGAAAATGGTCTATCAAATCCTAGGTCTGCCCCAGGTGTTAACCACATGACACTGAGTAAGCCTCCATTCCCACCTCTGGGAAATAAGGATGGACCAGATAATATTTCTCTCTTATTTCTGGTCCCTTTTAGACCTGCATCCTGTGATCTACTGTCCCATTTGATTTCCCTTATCACCAAATCTTTCTCTCTTAGGGGCTGTTTCAGAACCATTCAATAATTCCTTCTCTTCCCAATATCCTTAACATGCAGAATCATAACTTTTTGGATTGTCCAGGGATCATTTGATCACTTAGCCCAAGCCACTCCAATTCTCTCTACGACGACTGACATCTAGCCTTTGTTTGAAGTTCTTACATGATGGCACCCTTTTCTCCACCCCTTTTCCAAGGCAGTCCACTCTGTTTTGGCATGGTGCTAATTATTAGAAGGTGTTTGGTGACATCCAGCCTAAATTAGTCTCTTTAGTTTTCACCTATGGCTCCTTATTCTGCCTTTGGAGGTCAAGCAGAACAAACCTAATGTCCCATTTGTGGTATACCTTTTAAATACATAAAGACAGATAGCACTTCTCTTTTCTGGGTTAAATATCCTCAGTTCCTTTAACCCATCCTCATATGGCAAGAACTTGAGATCCTTCACTATCTTGGCTGCCCTCTTCCAGATTTTCCACCACTTCATAATATGCTTCCTTAACTTTGGGGCTCTAGACTCAACACAAAATTCCAGATTTGGTCTGATCAGGACAGAATGAAGTAGGACTATGACATCTTGCTTCCTGGACATTATACCTCTTTTGAGGTTTCTAGAAGGCACCATAATGCACAGAGTGCTGGATGTTGAGTCAGCAAGATCTGAACTCAAAATTGGCTTCAGATACTAGATTGATGATCCCAGGCATGTCAGTTTACTCATCTATAAAATGCAGATAATAATAGTGTCAACCTGCCAGGGTTGCTCTGAGGCTCAAATAATAATTCATGTAAAGTTTTTGCAGTCTTTAAAACATTCTGTAAATATTATTATTATTAGTCATCATTGTTGCAGTATCATTATTGTCATTATCATCTTAATACAGTCTAAGATCCAACTTGCTTTCTTGACACATATTGCTCTATTTCTCACATTGAGCTTGAAGCTCAGGAAAATGCTTAGCATTATAGTTTTATGTATGATGCAGATTCTAGCTAATATAAGAGTATCCATGATCATTATAGAGGAAGTTGGAATGCTTTAGTTCCTGGGCTCCACAGTACACATAGTCTCACCTTGGTCAGTTTGGAGATTACATATTTGCAAAGACTTTATGAGCACAAAGAAAGAAAACAACATATCCTCTTGTGGCTGTCTCATGACCTACCATCTACCAAGAGCACTTCTTAAGATAATTTAGGGGCTTGATTCCTATTAAAATGTTGATCCACTGAGCAGGGATTAAGCTATTTTCATTGGCCAAACTTTTGTGAGTGAGTGTCAAGGACTTTTACCTGCAGTGGGTCTTAGAAGGAACTTGGAAGTCATCTTGGGACCACCACTAAGGTGTTAGGAGTTGGGCATGGAATAGGGAGATTGGGAATTCCCAGAGAAATTTTGCCAAATGTTCACTTAGATCCAGCTTAACCAAGATGGAAGCCTTTCACATAATTGACTCAAGTCATTGTTGAGGATACCACTGTCTTAGATAGAATTAAGCCATTTGGAAGTAGGAAGCTGGGTAAATCCTTTGAAGAAACAGAATATGATTACATAGGATGAGAGGAGAGTATACCATCTCCTTTGCCCCAAATTTCTTTTTGGGCCATAAAAGCCACTTCTTTTTGCAAGATACTAGAGTGGTTTACCATTTCTTTCTCATATGGTCATTTTGCATATGAAGAAACTGAGGCAAAAAGAGTTAAGCAACTTGTCCAGGGTCACACAGGTAGTATGTGTTTAAGGTTGAATTTGAAGTCAGGTCTTTCTGACTCCAGGTCCAGCACTCTATCCACTGTATCACCTAGCTTTTATCTCTAGAAGGTCCCTATTAATATATATTCTCTTGCTTGGGTGTGGAAGCCACTTAAGAAAATGGGCCATAAGTAGGATGCCTGGGAATCAGGGAATGGGTAAAGGAAACTAAAGTTCAATCCAATCCAATAAGAATTTATTAAATGCTTACCATGTCTGAGAGGACATTGTAATTGAGTTTGCAGATAGGCACTTAGCAGTGGCACAGTAGATATAGTCCTAGACTTGGAGTCAAAAAGACCTGAGCTCAAATCCAACCCTAGATACTGACTTAGCTGTGTGACCTTAGGCCAATCACTTAACTTCTGTCTGCCACAGTTATTCCCTATAAAATAGAATAATAATAGCACTTACCTACCAGAGTTATTGTAAGGACCAAACGAGAAAATATTTGTAAAAATATTAAGTACAGTTCCAGGCACATAGTAAGCACTATATAAAAGTTAGTTATCCAACAACCTCAGCCTTGGAGGATCCAACATTCTAGAGGGATAGGATACATGTAAAGAAAAGTAGCTTCAAGGAAATTTGAAGAAGAGAGAATGATAAACTGAGAGGATTAGGAAAGACTCTGAGCCTTAAGGGAAGATAAAAATTCTAAAATGTGGAGATGAGGACAAAGTACATTCCATAGGTAGGATTCAATTTTAGAGAAGGAACAGAGGCAGGAAATGGAACTCTGAATTCAGGGAATGGTTGGTAGGTCAATTTGGCTAGAACATAGGAAGGAAGGAAGGAAGGAAGGAAGGAAGGAAGGAAGGAAGGAGGAAAGGAAAGAGAGAGAGTAAGGGGGAGGGAGGGAGAGAAAGAAAGAAAGAAAGAAAGAAAGAAAGAAAGAAAGAAAGAAAGAAAGAAAGAAAGAAAGAAAGAAAGAAAGAAAGAAAGAAAGAAAGAAAGAAAGAAAGAAAGAAAGAAAGAAAGAAAGAAAGAAAGAAAGAAAGAAAGAAAGAAAGAAAGAAAGAAAGAAAGAAAGAAAGAAAGAAAGAAAGAAAGAAAGAAGAAGAAAGAAGGAAAGGAAGAAAGGAAGAAAGGAAGAAAGGAAGAAAGGAAGGAAAGAAGGAAAGAAGGAAAGAAGGAAAGAAGGAAAGAAGGAAAGGAAGAAAGGAAGAAGGAAAAAAAGAAAGAAGGAAAGAAGGAAAGAAGGAAAGAAAGAAAGAAAGAAAGAAAGAAAGAAAGAAAGAAAGAAAGAAAGAAAGAAAGCATTCAAAAAGCCTGGAATGGAGCCAGATTGTGGAAAATCCTCTCTGCCAGGAATTTGATTTATATACTAGAGGCAATAAGGAACCACTAAAGGTAAATTGCTTGTGCCTTAGGAAAACAATTTTGGAAACTGTAGGAAGGATGGAATAGAGAGGGGAAGACATTGGAAAGAGAGAGAGCAAGTTGGACGCTTTGGCAATAACTTAAGCAAGAAGTGATGAGGGCCAGAGTGTGAATGAAAGGAAGGGTGAGGGAGAGAGGAAGAGTGAGAAGAAAGGAGACAGAGACAGAGACAGAGAGAAAGAGATGGACAGAGAAGAGGAGAGGGAGAGAGACTGGTTTGGAGAGAGATAGAGGAGAGAGAAAATAAAAAGGAAAGAGAGAGAAGAGAAGAGAAGGTAGAATCTATAAGACTTGACAACTTATTGCAAATAGAGGGGTAGAGAAAGAGTGGGGTTTAAGAAGATATAGAGTACTACGAAAAATTTGGAAACTGAAATTGTATCTATTCTTTCAGGCCCAGTTCTAGTCATGCCTCTGACTCTTCCATCTATTAATCATCACTCCCTCCTCTGACTTTCTATAGCACCTGTTTGTACATTTATTTGGTCATTAACAGATCCTGTCCATATATACATTCATTTGACAGTTAGTACATCTTGCCCTCTCAGACATTTTTTCAACTATGTATGCCTTTATTTCAAAATAGGTTATTTTATTCTTATATGAAAAAATCTCTAAATTACTATTGATCAGAGAAATGCAAATTAAAACAACTTTGAGGAGCCACCTCACACTGATAAGATTGGCTAATATGATCTAAAAAGAAAATGACAAATGTTGGAGGGGATGTGGAAAAAAATGGGATACCAATGCATTGTTGGTGGAATTGTGAAATGATTTAACAATTCTGGAGAGCAATTTTTTCTATGCCCAAAGGGCTATGACATCATAAATAACTCTTTGACTCAGCAATACCACTAGCAGGTTTATGTCCCAAAGAAATTTTAAAAACGAAAAAGAACCTATATGTACAAAAATATTTATAGCAGCTCTTTTTTAGGTAGCAAAAACTGGAAATTGAAGGGGTGAACAAGTTGTGGTATGATGATGAAATACTATTGTGCTATAAGAAATGACAAGCAGGACAAATTCAGAAAAACCTGGAAAGACTTGCATGTAATGAAATGAGACGAAGTAGGAAAACATTGTACATAACAACAACAATAATGTACTATAATCAACTGTGAATGACATTATTAGCAATAAAATGGATCCAAGATAATTCCAAAGGACTTATCATGAAAAATGCTATCCATGTCCAGAGAAAGAACTGATGGCATATGAGTTCAGATTGAAGCACTATATTTTAATTTCTGTGTATGTGTGTGTCTCTGTGTGTGTGTTTGGTCGATGTTTTCTTTCACAACATGACTAATAAGTAAATAATATTTTGCGTGACTGTACATATATAACCTATACCAAATTGCTTCCCTTCTCAATGAGGAAGGAAGGAATGGAAGAAGGGAGAGAATTTGGAACTCAAAAATTTCTTTTAAAAATGTTAAAATTGTTTTTACATGTAACTGAAAAAATATTAAAGCCCAAACCAAATAGATCATATGTTCCTTGAAAGCAAGCAATCCTATCTTATAAAGCTTTAAAAGAAGTATATAGGGTTTTCAGGGTAATAGGGTATATTTAGCTCCCACAGGGTGCTTGACAAATATTAACTGTTTGAAGGAGTTTTCCAGTCACGATAAAACCCATTCTAAGGACCCTTTTAGCCCTGGCATTCTTTGCTTTGGGAGTCCACTCTCTGTTCTAATTCCTTGTTAGCTCTAACATACCTTATTCTAAGATCATTTCCAGGCCTGGAATTTCCTGTTCTAAGAGCACTCCTAGGTCTGAAATTCTATATTCTAATATCCTTTTTGGGTCTAACATACCCTACTGTAAAGCTCCTTTTAACTCTGACATTCTGTGTTCTAAGACCTCTCTTATAGTTGGCATTTGATGTTCTAGGATACTCTTGTTTTAAAGTTCTTCCTTGTCTTACAGCTTTAAAAAAAAGAAACCCTTACCCTCCATCTTAGATTCAATACTGTGTATTGGCTCCAAGGCAGAAGAGTGGTCAAGGCTAGGCAATGGGGGTCAAGTGACTTGCCCAGGGTCACACAGCTAGGAAGTGACTGAGACTAGATTTGAACCTAGGACCTCCTGTCTCTAGGTCTGGCTCTCAATCCACTGAGCTACCCAGCTGCTCCCTCTTTCAGCTTTAATAGACCCTATTATGAGATCATTTCCTGTCCTGGTATTATCTGTTCTAAGGGGTCCTCTTAGGTCTGATGTTGTATGTCCTGAGAGCCCTCCTATATCTTACAGATGCAGAGTGAAGTGAGTAGAACTAGGAGATGGCTTCCACCATATTGTCATATTGTACAAATGAATGATTTTCAAAGACTTAAGAACTCTAATAACATAATAATTAGTTATTCTTCTAGAGGATCTATCACAGAGAATGCTATCCCCTTCTTGAGAGAGAGGTGATGGAGAGTGAGACACAGATTTTTGAATATGGCTAATGTTGCTTTACTACGCTTATTGTTAAAAGGATTTTGTTTTTTCTTTACCTTTTCCCTCCAGAGGTTGAGATAAAAAAATACTAAAAATTTAAAAAATTGGAAAAATAAAATTCAATTAAGAATTTAATGATGGGCTTATATTAGATGATCTCGAAGGTCCTTTCCAAATCTAAATTTGCGAGATATGAGTTCTCTGTACCTCATTCTGCTCTTGGTTATATGGGTTATGGCTTCTTTTGAATTCTAGACATAATTTTGATCTGTAGGAAAGGAATATTTTCATAGTTTGTAAATTTGGAGCTTGAAGGGACTCCTGAGAGTGGCTCTTTCATTTTAAAGATGAGAAAATGGAGGCAAAGAGAAGGCAGTGACTTGTCCAGGGTCACACAGAAAATAAGCTGAGCTTCAATTGAGAGCTGAGATTCAAACCCAGGTCTTCTGCTGCCAGACTAGCTCTCTCTTTGCATTATATCAAAGTGACCTCTCAGATCCTCTTTCCAAAAAGGGCCAGTGAAGTGTCCTTTAGTTCTGCAGATTTCTGTCCATAGGAAAATGAAGGGTCTTGGAAATCTAGGTATGCTTCAAGTAAAAGGAAGCCAACTTGTTTCAGTGTCTGGAAAAACTTCCTACCATACAGGGATGGACTGCCTTGGAAAAAGGGATGGGGTGAGGGGAAGCGGTGGGATTCTTTACCACAGAACGTCCTCAAATAGCTGCTGGATGGATGTTTGTCTGGGGTATTGCAGATGAGATTCATGCTTGGGTTCGGAGTTGCACCAGGTGACCTTGGAGGTCTCTCTTTGTTCTCATCATTTCTTTGAGGCTGAAGATCTTTAAAAGCAGAAAATAGCCTGCAGTTCTACAATTATCCACTAGGTGTCAGCACTAGCATCGCTGTTCATCCCCAATTTTCTTATTCAAAAGTCATAAGGAAAATTCATTCAGAGGATGTTTCCCCATTAATGAATCATTTGTGGGGTTTTATAAAGCTAATGGAGGAGCCCATCTGGGCCCAAAGTGGTCAATTAACTCTGTGAAGTTTCATGGCTGACATTTTTCTTGCTCTTGCTATTTAGCTAGGCCAATTCCTATGATGGAACAAGAGGAAGCAACTAATGGATTTCTCCTGATTTTAGCATATCTGTGTTCCAGTTGCTCCCCAGTGAGAAGAGCATGGGATCAGGAGGCAGGAGCCCTGAGTTCTAGTCCCAGCTCTCCTCCAAGTGTGCCTTTATTCAGCTGGCTTCCTGGGACTCCGAACTTGGGAAAACTGATATTTGACTAAGGTTTGCCTCAGTGCTACTGATTAAGAGACTCCAAACAAGGTAGTAAAGGGAATGTGCCAACTACTGAAGGGAACAATATTGTCAATTCCTTTAGCCACAGTCACTTTCTTGTAGAAATAGGAATATGCTAATCATAGACCATTCATAATTTTTCATTAAAGCAAGTTTCCTAAGGATCTCTATTTGAAAGTAGGCACAGAACCAGAATTTTAGCATTGGAACAGATCTCAGTGGCCATACAAGTCCAACTCATAATGGAAAAAGAATTCTCCTACAACATAAATGACAAGGGGTCATCCCACTTTTTTTTCCAGAAGATCTATAAGGAAGGGGAAGCCATTACATTTCTAAATAGTCCACTCCCTACTTATTATGAATTTTTTTCTTTCAGCAAGGTGGGGCATGTAGGTGGCTCTCAGTGAGATCCAACCCTGGATTTGGGAAGTCCTACATTCAAATCTGGGCTTAGACACTTCTTAGCTGTGTGATGGACGCTGGGAGGAAGCAAGTCATGGTGAATAAATTAAATTAATGAAAAGGATCTATTAAGTATTTAGTGTGAATAGTGGAAAGAGGGTTGAATGTGAAATCAGAAAGCCCTTGGGTTGAATTCTGCCTTAAATACCTCCTAGTAGTGTGATCCTGGGCAAGTCATTTAAACTCAGTGGACTTTAGGTTCTTCATCTGTCAAATGGAGATGATAATAGCACTTACTTCCCTAGGATGTTGTGAGGCTCAAATGAGATAATGAATGTAAAACACTTTGCAAACTTGAAAGTGTTATATACATGCCAGTTATGATTATCATTGTCAATTGTTATTAATAACACAAACTATTTATTCATTTGTCTGTTTTTCTATTTATCTATCAATCTTTGTTTATATCAATCTTTCTATTTTCTATCTATCCATCCTTCTATCTGTCTGTGTCTGCCTGTCAGTCTATCCACCCATCTATCTGTCTGTCTCTGTCAGTCTATCCATCTATCCATTTATCAATCTATCTGTATATCTACCTATCTGTCAGTCTATCCACCCATCTATCTGTCTGTCTGTCTGTCTATCTATTGTTTAAAAATAAAAGGGGGGAAGTTTGTACCCCCGAAGGGAGGCTTGGACTTTTGGTATGGAGAGGGGAAAAGAGAGGATAACCCCCTTCTCAAAGCGGGGTTCAGGGGAGACAGATGTAACAGGTTGGCTCAGAGAGAGGAGAGGGGGTTGAAGATTTTCCCCCTTCTGCCTTTCCTCCTTAGCTAAAGATGCTCTCCCCAATTTGCTCTTGTCCCTCTTGTCCCCCCTCCACTACTTGAGACCAAAAGGTCTCCCCTTGATCCATTCACTCACACTCAGTTTGGGGAACAGATAACTTTTAATGGTAACTCAATCAGGTAATACAAAAGAATAATGGGCAGGGAAGAATGGGAAAAGGAAAGTGGGAAAAGGAGTCCCTGTCTCTAAGCCCTTTTCCTCCCTCCTCAAGTTTTGGGGGGAACTCGGGCCTTGGCAGCCTGAGCCCCCTGAGAGAAAGTCAGGTTGACTCACCCCTGGGCAACAGGAGCTGAGGTAAAGTATGCTCAGGTTTCTCTTCAGAAGTCCCTTCAACTGGGAAATGTTGGGGGGAAAAGATTTCTAGTCATCAGCAGGAAAAATGGGTAACCCTCAGGAGAAAGTCTTTATCCACCTTCTCTCTTGGATGTCTCAAGACGGAGAGACTCACTACTTTCTCTGCCAGAGACTACTCCTCCTTCCTGATTTCACTCCTGGGGCCCCTCCCCCGTCGAGGTGATAAATTTCACATATTCTTCACTCTGGCACTTTTATCTCTAGTGCCAGCCTCTGTCACACTATCTATCCATCTGTCTATCTATATATCTGTCTGTCTGTCTGTGTCAGTTTATCCTTCTGTCCATTTATCAATCTATTGGTCTGTCTATCTGTCTGTCTATCTGTCTATCGATCGATCTATCTATCTATCTATCTATCTATCTATCTATCTATCTATCTATCTATCTATCTATCTATCTATCTGTTTGTCTGTCTGTCTGTGTGTCTATCTATCTAATCTGTCTGTCTGTCTGTCTGTCTGTCTGTCTATCTATCTATCTATCTATCTATCTATCTATCTATCTATCTATCTATCTATCTATCTATCTGTTTGTCTGTCTGTGTGTCTATCTATCTAATCTGTCTGTCTTTCTATCTATCTATCTATCTATCTATCTATCTATCTATCTATCTATCTATCTATCTATCTAACCTATTCTATTCTAGCTATCCATCATTAGCCACCAGGCTGGTGATGGCTTCATTCCCTGATCCCCCCACTACATTCCTGTTGAACTCGGACATTGTTTAAAAAGCAGTGATTCAGCTGTGTGGCAGCCATGCTGACTGCATGGAGTCCCAGGAATTGTGAATGGGGCTGTGGTCACTCCAACGAGAATGGTTTTTGCCACTCACACAAGTAAACCCAAATCAGAAAGGAACACAGCGACATGTGGCTGGGTAAGATAGCCCATTGAGCTGGTCCATTAACTCCTATATCTGGGACAGATGATGGAGAAGCAAATAGAATAGAGTCAAAAGAGGAGAGGGAGATGAATGGAATCTGAGAAATGATGCAGGACTTTCAACCCTCTCAAGTTACTCTTGGCCACGAATGCGGCACCAATATTGTTCTGGTGATGTGCCATGCATTTCTTTGTATTTCCAGAGCATACCACTATGCCTAGCACATAGTATTTAATAAATGCTTGACTGATTGTGACTCATGGAATTCTGTGACCTCCCATGATTCACCAAGGTTCGCAGGCAAGCCTAAGGGTAATAGAAAGAGGCATAGGGTATCTAAGTCAAAGGCTGTGTATTACCAGTAATGGCTTGTAAGAAATGGCATGCAAGGAACCATCAAAGACATGAATGGTGGCAAAAGAAGGTGGGCTGGTCATGTGTCCGAAGCTGAGACAGGACAGCTGGGCAGCCTGGGTGCTTCTCCTTTATCTGCAAAATTGTAAAAAGAATCAGAGAAAGGCCTTCAGCATTGGAGACAAGTCCTCTAGGAAGGATTTGGAGAAAGCTATTGGGAAAGTAGGGCAACATGGCACAGCGAACAGAGGGATAGGCTTGGTGTAAGGAAGACCTGGGTTCAAATCCCACCTCTGACACATATTGACTGGGTAATCATGAGCGAACCACTTAATCTTCAAGCCCAAGTTGCTCTCAAAAAAGGGTTACAGAAGTTGCTGATTTGCTTTGGTAGAGGGGATTTCCACACTTGGAGCCCCCTTACAAAGATAAAATTATAGGTCTGGAGCATCTTCTCTCTCTGAAAAAGGAGAAAAACATAGAGTCTAGTTGAACTGTGACTGTCTTCCAGTTCTCTCTCTCTCTCTCTCTCTCTCTCTCTCTCTCTCTCTCTCTCTCTCTCTCTCTCTCTCTCTCTCTCTCTCTCTCGTTCAGAAATACTTAGGGATTAAAATTTTTATATTTGCCAAGGCCTAAATATTTTGATATGGTCCCATGGAGATGCCATATCAACCAGGATCCCCTAACCTCTCTGATCAGATATACAGTCATGGGTCACTTGCCAGGCCTGGACTAGCCTTTTATTTTCTTTTCTGTCATCCTTCCACATAGATTCTGCCCCAAAGATCTGTTCTCTGATGATCCTCCTTTCTTATCCTCTCTACCCACTGCATTTCCCTCCTTCAATGTTTAATACTTGTTCCATCCATCTTCAATAAGGAATCCAAATTCCTTTTTCAGTTATAGGAGGAGGAAAAATGAGAAGAGCTACAGCTGATGCTGCCTGAACCTGGATCAGACTGAAACCCAGGTTTGAGAAAGAATATGTCTGGCAGAAATAAAAAATAAGACTTCTTTTCCCTGGTGGCCCAGCTGTTCCTCCACCAACGGAAAGGAGGCTTTATCTTAGGCATAGCTGTTCTTCACAAAATGGCCATCACAGATGTTGGTCAGACTTAACTTTTCTATATTCAGATTTAGCAAACTTATTTTTCAAAGGTCACCATAGAATGGGCTGAGATGTGGTAATGGCCTGGGATTAGTTAATGAAGGAGCAACCAGATAAATTAGCGGGAGGACTACTGACACTTTAGGGACATTTGTAGTCATGCATCTCCACTTCCACCTGGGCTATGGCCTTTTCTTGATCAGTTCTAAACCTCCCAGATATCTCCAGTCTTGTCACTATACGTATAGACTGCACCTCTCCCCTACTTTTATAATTCCTTAATTTGTCAGTCTTATTAGAATGTAAGCTCCTTATGGGCAGGCGATGTCTTTCTTTTTCCTTTTATTATTATATTAGTATCCAAAGTGCCTAGTATAGTGCCTGGCGCACAGTCAGCACTTAATAAATATTCTTTCTGTCTACCTATCTACCTACCTATCTATCTATCTATCTATCTATCTATCTATCTATCTATCTATCTACCTAACTACCTACCTACCTACCTATCTTTGTCTATCTATACCTATCTGTCTACATACTTACTAGTCTACCTACTTACCCGTCTGTCTGTCTGTCTATCTGTTTGTATCTCTATCTAATCTATCTATCCTACAGTGTAACACATAAAAGATCAGCATTGAAAAATGCTTTAGAGGTCATCTAGTCCAACCTATTTTGCCAAAGAAGAAACTCCTCAGACTGGTGTCTAAAACCCCTTTTATATTCTGGCTTCTACCTACCTCTCCAGTCTTACTTCACTTACATCATGTACTCCATATCCCAGCCAGAATCTCTCTCTCTCTCTCTCTCTCTCTCTCTCTCTCTCTCTCTCTCTCTCTCTCTCTCTCTCTCTCTCTCTCTCACACACACACACACACACACACACACACACACACACACATACACACACTCACTCTTCCTCTTCTTCTATCCTCCCAACTCTCTCTCCTCATCAATGCCTCTCAGAATCCTTCTTTTCCTTCAAGATTTAGCTCAGGCATCAACTCCTCTAACCAAGAAACTTTTCTGAGTCTTCTAGTTGTTAGTTCTCTCTGTCTGTCTATCTCCTGTTGATTTTTTAAATAATTAAATTTTTTATTAATTAAATTCTATAGAATTAAAATTAACTAAAAATTGAACTTTTAATTGCATCAAAACTAAAGAGCAGAGGAAGGGAAATTACTTGTCCAAGGTCCCAAACTAAGAAGCCTCAGAGACAGGATCAGGATCCAAGCTTCAGAATCCTGGGCCAGTACTCCTTCCACTGTAACACAGCTATCTTTTGGGAATCAGGATCACTAATTAAAGTAATTACATAATAGGAAGAAAAAACTGAATGTTGGATTTAGGAGTCAGAGGACTTGGTTTCAAATCGAGTCTCTGATACTACATGTGCAAAACTTGGAAAAGTGATTAACTTCTCAGAGCTTCAGCTTAATCATTTGTCAAATGAGGAACTTGGTCTAGATGGCCTCAGGCCCTTTGCCACACTAGATCTATGATCCTATGGAAATCTCCTTCTGATTGTAAGAGAACCATCCAACATCCCAGAATCCCTGGGTAACTCTGCTTGTCACTGCTTAGGGAAAAGAATCAAAGGATAAAAGAAGAGAGAAGGTTATAATAGTTGCCTTTTTTCTTTTCTCCTGTGGTCAATGTTTGTAGATTGTTAATTATCTATGAAAAGAATAGACATCTGGGTGTATGTTATTCGAAGGACTAGATGTGATTGAAACTTAGAAATTTATAATCCATGTGGAAATCAGAGACACCTAAAGGGCCTCTGTTCCACCCAGTCAACCCAGGAATTCTCTCTTCAATATTCTTTCAGAAGTGGAACAGAGGCACTCCACATGTGTCTGAATAGGCATTAGTGAAAGAATATTAATTCTGGAATCAAAGAACCTGAGTTCAAATCCCACCTCTGATACTTAATACCATTGTGACCTTGGACAAATCACATAATTTCTCCAGACCTTAATCTCCTCATCTTTAAAATGGAGTAGATAATCTCTGTGAGGTCCCTTTCAACTCTAAATGTATAATCTTATGACTTCCAATGACTAACTGCTTTTTGTTATTCAGTCTTTTCAGTCATGTCAGACTCTTCATGACCCCATTTTCTTGGCAAAGATACTGGAATGGTGTGTCATTTTCTTCTCCAGCTCATTTTACAGATGAAGAAATGGAGGCAAATAGGGTTAAATGACTTGCCCAGGGACACAGAGCTAGTAAAATATCTGAATCTGGATTTGAACTCAGCTCTTTCTGACTCCAGGTCTGGTGCTCCATATGCTATGGCATCATCTAGCCGCCATTTGCTAGAAAGAAAGCTCATTCCTTTGTGGGACAGCTGTCCTATTTAAGAAATACTTTCCTCTATTGAGATATTCTCTTTAATATGCCTTTCACATAGAGTTTCTTGTCCATTATATTTTCTTCTACAGCCTAAATAAACATCTCCAAGTCCTTCCAAGCAATCAATATTTCTTAAACACTTACCATAGGTTATCCCAGAGGAAGAGACTAAATATATGAGGATCTGCCAAAGAATTCAGGGAACCCTCAAGATCGGCAGCTCCCATTCCTAGGACTATTCCATAGTATCGTCATTGATATCCAAAGGAGACTTGCTTTTCTGGTCTATACACAATAAATATTTACCCCCATCTTCTTTTCTCTGATACTTGAATAGCTATTATCTGAAGACTGTTTACTAAAAGAAAGGAATGGGCTTGTGAGCAGCCAGATGGCCAGGTGGAGAGAAGCCCGTGTTTGGGGTTGGGCAGTCTTGAAGTCAAACCCTGCTTCAGACACTTATTAGTCAGGCATTTCCCTGGCTGTCCCCCATGCCTGGCAGACCCTCTCTCCTCATCTCTATCTCTTGGCTTGGCTGGCTTCTTTTGAGCCCCAGATAAAATCTCACCTTCCACAGCCTTTCCTAGTCCTCCATTGATTACTTCTGATTTATTTTGTTCATAGCTTGTTGATACCTAGCTGTCTCCATATTGTCTTCCCTATTATTTTGAGAGTTCTTTGAAGGTAGGCATTGCCATTTGCCTTTCTTTGTATCTTTAGTCCTTAGAACAGTGTCTAGCCATAGTCAGCACTGAATAAATGTTTATTTACTGATATTTATTGCTAAAATAAATGCTTATTGATGGATTATATAAACACTAGCTAGAAAGTACCTTAAGGATCCCCCAAATGAGATTCCTCATTTTGCATATGGAAGAACCTGAGGTCTGCAGAGAGATAGCAAATTTGTCCAACTTTATGCAGATGGTATCAAAATTGGGGATTTTAACCCATGATTTCTTTCTTTGGGGTATTAAAAATCATTAACACTTAATTGGCAGCATTTCCCTTTTCCTATGCCCCAACAGTTCAATCAGCAAAACTCAAAGAACATTCAAAAGAAAAAAGAGAGAAGTTTGAAGTGAACTAAACCATCCAAAGTATTTCTTTAGGGGACAGAACTAAGAATTTGCCTATTCACAGGAATCTCTTGAACCTTGCTTCAGTAGTTAGAGAGGGCATCTTGAGGGACAACCTTAATGAGTACCAGTCAAGTGGGGAAACATATATAAGTTTGAAACAAGTGGTCATTTGACTTCCCTAACAGCTATCCACTGAAAATATTCTAGTTGTTGCCTTAATTCCATACTCACAGAGCAAAGGCTGGTTTTTTTTTTTTTCCAGGTGATGGTCATGCCCATGAACACGGCATGCCAGGAATTGGGTATAATCTTATTTTATATTTTGTCAACATTTGCATTTTTGCCAAGAGCTCAGGCTGTTTGATGGATAATAGGCTTCAGGTACTCACAATGTCCCAATAGGATAGAATCTGTTGTAGCTGATGAAAAAATGAGTCCCAACCAAAATCCAGGACTTTCTCCATTAAGTCAACTCATCTCAAAGAGTGAAACACACCTGGGTTCATATACTTTTAGGATCAAAGTTTTTGATACCCAAGGTAAAAGGGGACCTATGTCCAGAGCATGTCATTTGGGTATTTTGTATGTGTGGGTGCCTATATCCCCTAAAGCCATGGATGGAAGATTCTTTTTAGATTTTATAAAATCTTAATCTTTTTAATAGAATTTTAGGCTTATATAATCTTAAATTGAATTTTAGAATTGTAAAATACCTTGGAGATGATTTGACCCAATCTCCTAGCCAAACCCGACTTGAACCCCTACTGCCAATTCCCTTTTACTAGTTGTATGATCCAAATTGCTGTAAGACTCAGTTTCTAAATCTACAAAATGGACTTGATAATAATGGTATTTACCTCATAAGCTGGTAAAGATGAATTAAGGTATGCAAGAGTACCCTAGAAAATTTAAGGTCTAATTTAATAACAAATGGGAGTAGGGCAGTTAGGTAGCACAGTGGATAGAACATCAAGCCTGGAGTCAAGAGGACCTGGATACAAATTTGACCTTAGATACTTTTTAGCTATGTGATCCTGGGCAAGTCACTTAACCCCAATTGACTAGTCCTTGCTTCTCTTCTTAGAATTGGCAAGACAGATAGGTCTGAAGAATTTAAATCTAAGGATTTAAAAAAATTAAATGAGAGCTTGTAAAAGAAGGTGAATTAAATTAAATACCCATCTACTGCTGTGTATATCCCCTAGATAATTAGGTGGTATAGTGAGTAGAACACTGAGCCCAGAGTCAGAAGATCTGCATTGAAATCTGGCCTCAGACATTCACTAATTGTGTGACCCCCAGTAAGTCACTTCTCTCCATGACTCAGTTTACTCAACTGTAAAATGAAGCTAAAAATAGCACCTATCTTCCTAGAATTATTGTGAGGATCAAATAAGATAATATTTTAGAGTACTTTGCATAGAGTAGGTGCTTAATAAATGCATATCACCTTTTGTTCCACAAAGAAGACAGTGACAGAAAAGGAAAGCCCACAAATACCCCCAAAATATTTATGCCAGAACTTTTTGTATTTGAGAACTAGAAACAAAGAAGATGCCCATCGATAGGGAAATATGTAATAAGTTTTGGTAAATTAATGAAATGGAATATTACTGGGCTATAAGAAACGGTGAATATGATGAATGCAGAAAAGTATGAGAAGACATACTGATGCAAACTGAAGGTAAGTAGAACCACAAAAAACATAGATAGAGTAACTACAACAATGTGAATGGAAAGAACACAGCATGACAATTGAAACAAAATGGGGTAAGATTATCATGACCAAGCTGGGGCCTAAGGAAGAGATAGAAGAGGGCACCTCTCCTTGCATCCTTACAGAAGTGGAAAGTGAGGAACCTGGATCAAAACATACAATGTCAGAATTTGTCATTATGTTGGTATGATTCTCCTCTTTTATTCCTTATCATCCTGGGGAGGGCAGGCATTAGAAAATGTAAATGAAAACTCAAAACATTAATAAAATTTTGTTAGAAAAAAAAATTTTAAATGTGATAGGAATTATTATTATTATTATTACCTTTTCTCACCCCAAATAACTCCTCTTCACCCTTGGTCCCCTCCCCCAATGATGCCTTCGTAGGCATCCTCTCTCACATCACCTCTTCTCCCAGATCTTTGAGCCTGAGTGGGGCCCAGACCTCACCTCTCTGCCAGTCCTCGCTTGGTCAATCCTGAGATGACAATTGGATCGAAAGGCTCCTCGGTCCCTGAGATAGTTATACCCAGAGGGCCCCCGTACCTCTTCAACTCCACTGTGTAAATGATGGCGCCTGTTGTTTCCTGTTCATCTGAAATGAGAAGAGGGAAGCCAACCTATAGAGAAATGGATCCACTGGGAAGACATGTTGAGGAAGGAAGAACTGGGATAATGGGGGAAGAATCTTATTATGTTTTGTGAGCAAAAATTTCATGCATATATTGACCTTGGAAGAAAACATCTTTCCCCTGCTGAATTGTGGGTAGAGGGAAGAAGGTGTCATGGCTCTGTGCTTGCTGTTGAATATTTCTGAAATAGGGTGTTTCTTTGGGCTGTCAGCCACCATAAAGTAGTACTTGACTCTGGAACCAGGGCATCTGTTTCAAATCCTACCTCCGACGCTTCTTGTGTGACCTTGGGAAATTCATTGAGCCTTTTTGGGTTTTAGTATCCTTATCTATAAAATGAGGGGGTTGGATTTTATGGCTTGTGAAGTTCCTCCCAGAGTTATGATGCTGGATGAACATAACTGATACCTAGAATGAATTGTATTTAGTTGAAAATTTAAAAAAAATTCTATTTTATTTACTGAGGTAAACTGAATCAATTCACAAAAAAGGGGAGGAAATATATTTACACAATTTTTTAGTAATTTTTGTCTTTGTATCTTGGGTACTCAGTATAATATATGATCCACAATAATGCTTAATCAATACTTCTTATTGGGTACAGCTAGATAGCTTTTTGGACTGAGAGCCAGGCCTATAGACAGGAGGGTTGGGTTCAAATCTGGCCTCGGGTACTTCCTAGCTGTGTTACTCTGGGCAAATCACTTAACCTCCTTTGCCTATCCCTTTCCAATACTTAGTCTTGATTCTAAGATAGAAGATAAAGGGTTTTTTTTAAAGTTTCTTTTCACTTGATTGATAGATGCTCTAGGTTGTTTCCTGTTTTTCTTCACTCTGGCCATCATCCTCATCTTCCCCCCATTACAATTTTGGACTCAGCTCCTGGATCTCCTGGCCCTGATAAGCAAGCCACTTCACTATCATCTCCACATCCCACCATCCTATGCAGAGTACCCTCCTGATTCTCTGTTCCCCACCCTCTTTTCTGGGTTATATTTCTGCATGTGAAAACTCTACACTGAGGCAGTGGCTGTTTTTCTTGCTTTTACTTGTAACCCTAGTGCTTACAGTACCTTGCTGACAGCATGCACTTTTAAAAATGCTTCATCTATCTAGAAATCTATGTTTGGATTCTATGATCCTGTGTCATTAGTTCTTCTGAATCTCTCCAAACTTTGGGTCCTCCACATGGTTAGCCACAGACCAAGGAAGCTGCAAGGCAGAAATAACAGCAATTTCCCCTTCAGTGTGTGTGTGTGTGTGTGTGTGTGTGTGTGTGTGTGTGTGTGTGTGTGTGTGTGTTACAGCAGGCGAGGAGTATTAAATCTATGCAGGTATGATCCAGTTGACAATCTAGGCTGGGAAAACCCCCTAGGATTAGGACTAGAGACCAGAGTGCTCTGGGAAACAGTTTTATACCTGAATTATCTTCATCCTTTCTAATCTTCAGTTTCACCAGATCCTCACACTGTCTCAGAATCTGCACAGCATCCTCCATGGAGCAGTTGTCCAGCCGAATGTTATCAATGGCAAGTAACTTGTCCCCTGGCTCCAAGGTGCCTGTCCTAGGGGGAAGGAAGGGAAAATGTAGTGGGAAGGTGCATACTATAGATGATCACCCTTGCTCCTGTCCTCAGTGCCCCAGGATACTAACCTGTGTGCCACACTTCCCTTCTTGATGTCAGATATAATCAAGGGTTCTCCAGGCTTCCTGCTTGCAGCTGGGTTGGAGGTGAAGGGAGAGAGGAAATTAGGAAGGGTCAGGCTCCTTCAATCCACTATAGGAAAGTCAGAAGCCTTAGGAAAAAAAAGGACATTCCAAAAGGAAGGGTATAGTATAAGGATCCCTGGCCAAGATGGCTCCGATTTACTCTCCTTTATAACTTCTTGAACATCATACCAGGGTTGACCTTAACAGTGATCACCTTTATGGTGTGATCTTTTAGGGGGTTGTATTTATGTTTATTTTTAATTTCCCTTATCAAGTTTTAATCTTTAAAAATTTTAAAAATACTTTATTTTTTCCAATTATATGTAAAAACAATTTTTAACATTTGTTTCTCAAAATTTTAAGTTCCAATTTCTCTCCATCATGCTCTTCCCTCCCTGCCTCTTTGAGAAGACAAGGGATTTGAAAAAGTTTATACATGTTCAGTCATGCAAAACACTTCCATATTAACCATGTTGTGAAAGAAAACACAAATGAAAAAGTGAACAAGAAAAAGAAAGTTAAAAAAACACATTATTTGATCTCTAGTCAGTGTCCATCATTTTTTTTTCTGGAGTTTAGATATCATTTTTCATCATAAGTCCTCAGAATAGTCTTAGATCATTATATTGATCAGAGTATCTGTTATTCATAGTAAATCATTGTGCATTATTGCTATTACTATATACATTGTTCTCCTCATTCTGTTTATTTTATTTTACCTCAATTTATGCTCTTCATTACTTATAGCACAATAATATTCCATTACAATCACATTCTACAACTTATTCAGCCATTTCCAGTTGATGGACATTTCCTCAATTTCCAAGTTTTTGCCACCACAAAAAGAGCTGTTATAAATATTTTTGTACAAATAGGTTCTTAAAAAAATCTCTTTGGGACATAGGCTAGTAATGGTATTGCTAGGTCAAAGGATATATATAATTTTATAGCCCTTCGTTCTAAATTACTCTCCAGAATGGTTAGATCAGTCTACAACTTTCCCAACAGTGCATTAGTGTCCAAATTTTCCCAAATTCCTTCCAACATTATTTTCTTTTTTGGTCATATTAGTCAATTATAAATATATACATACATATATATGTATGTGTATATATATATATATACACACACACACACAAGATGGTACCTCAGAATTGTTTTAATTTGCATTTCTCCAATCAGCAGTGATTTAGAGCATTTTTTAATATGACTATAGATAACTTTGATTCTTCCCCTGAAAAATGTCTGTTTGTATCATTTAACCATTTATCAACTGGGGAATGACTTGTATTCTTATAAATTTGATTCATTTCTCATCTATGGACTGAGAGTTCTAGATTCAGTCATCTCCAAGGACTGCTGCCTAATTACTAGGCAGATCTTTCTTATTGACCTTCTAAGTTGTCTTATGTAGGAAAATTGTTTCACTGTCTTTTTTTTGTTGTTGTTGTTGGTTCTACCACTTCAGAATTTATTTTAAGGCATTATTTTAAAGTTGTTTGGAGGGGAATTTGGGAGATCTCAATCAAGTATGTGCTTTACTTCTCCATTTTGACTCTGTCTCCTATCCAGGGTGTGATTTTTGAGAGCACCAAAAAGGCTTTCCTGATCCTAATATATTTTCTCATCTGCCTGGTAACTGGAATTCTAACTTTAAAACTTTTTGTGTTACTTGCTTTTTCACGGTGAACTTAACAATCATCATTAGGCACAAACATTTCAATATTTACAAAATAATAAGAAAGGGAATTGCCGAAGGAAACCCAAACTTCTCCTAGGTCTAGTCACAGTGAATAAAGCTTAAGGATTTGAGTGCTTGAAGTGAAGTTTTTGGTGATAACTCCAGAAATCATATTACAAAAACAAATGATAAAAACATTATTGAATATCACTTTGAAAAGGAATGAGTGTTATACTCACACTTGAATTCAACAAAGTTCTTTTTGAGTTTGATGACCTGAATCCAACCAGCAGACCAATTATACCAAAAAAGTCATTCAAAAATACTGGTAGGTACTATAATCATTATGAATGGGTGAATTATTTGGTGATATTTGAAAGTAGAAGCACATTCAAGATCTACATGCGACAATATATGCTCTAGTCTTTGACATAGTAAAAACCATAGGAGAAAAGATAGAGCTGTCATGGAGTCCCCCCAAAACAGGTGCTGAATACTACTACAATGGCAAAAGTACCCTGGGAAAGCTTCTAACTAATTTCATAAGGGCCTAAGAACTGGAGGATTCTTATTCTTTTCGGGTGCCATGGACTCCTTGGGCAGTCTGGTGAAACCTATGGAACCCTTCTCAGAACACTGCTCTTACAAGTATAAAACAAAATAGGTAGGATTACAAAGAGAAAACCAATCACAATAATGTACAGTTTTACATTTGTGTGTGTTATATGTGTATATCCACATACAAGTTCATGGACCCAAGGTTAAGAACCCCTGTGTTAGAAGACACCCAGGTGGCTCAGTGGATAGAACTCCAGCCTTGGAATCAGAAAGATCTGTGTTAAAAAAAATCCTGCTTCAGATATCTATTAGCTCTATAACCCTGGGCCCTTAACCTCTATATAGTTGTTTCCTCACTTGTAATATTGAGATTAAAATAGCACCTACTTTCCAGGGTTGTTGTGAATATCATATGACATACTACATTTAAAGCATTTTTCAAATCTTAAAATGCTCTAAAAGTGCTATTCACTATAATTAAAATATAAAATATCATATCATATATCATATCATCTCATCATACCAGGCTATACCATATCATACCTTATTATTATTTTTATAAGATAGCAACATCTTGGTGGTCCATGTAGTAGAAAATGCAGGAAGGAATCTGGAGAACCAAAGCCTATTACAAATTCCAGATTTTCCTTATCAGCAACTTAAAGCAAAAGTCCAAAAAGACCAAGTGATAGAGATAGATAAAGCAACTCAAAGAACAACAAGAGTAATTTAACATCCATAAAAACAAACAAACTTGACTACAGAGGTTTGAGAGGAAAGAAATCAGAGGTGAGAAAGGATGGTTAAAGGAGGATATGGAAAATTCCTGGTTATCTCAATGATTGAATGAATGAATAAAGCATTTATTAAGAGTTCATTGATGGTCAATATGACAGTAAAGGAAAATAATAAATATTGGAGGGGATGGCAAAATTGGGATACTAATGCATTGCTGGTGGAGTTGTGAATTGATCCAATCATTCTGGAAAGCAATTTGGAATTATGCCCAAAGGGCTTTAAAAGAATCTATGCCCTTTGATCCAGCAATACCACTTTAGGTTTGTACCCCAAAGGGATAAAAAAGATTGGGATGGACCTTCTAGTCCAAAAATATTTATGGCTACTCTTTTTGTGGTGGCAAAAATTAGAAAATAAGGGGTTGTCCCTCAATTGGGGAATGGCTGGACAAGTTGTGGTATATGATGGTGAAACAATACTATTGTGCTATAAGGAATGATGAACTTCTTGATTTCTATATAAACTGGAAAGACCTCCATGAACTGATGCAGAGTGAAATAAGCAGAACCAGGAGAACATTGACTGTAGTAACTGAATCTTTGTGGGACAATCAAATGTATTAGATTTTGCTGCTAATAGCAATGCAATGAACCAGGACAATGCTGAAGAACTTATGAGAAAGAATGCTATCCACATCTAGAGAAAGAACTGTGGGAGCAGAAGTGCAGAAATAAAACATACAATTCATCACTTGTTTATATGGGTACATGATTTGGGGTTTTGGATTTAAAAGATTACTCTGTTACAAAAATGAATATGGAAATAGGTTTTGAGTGATAACATATGTAGAATCCAGTAGAATTGCATATCAGTTCCTGGGAGTGGGGAGGAAGAGAACATGAATCATGTAAGCATGGAAAACATTTTTTAAAATAAAACTGTATTTTTTTTTTAAAAAAAAAGGTAACTGTGCAATGTACTATGCTAAGTTTTCAGAATGCAAAAAGAAAAGTCAGATAGGCCCTACTCTCTAGGAGCTCATATTCTAAAGGGAGCCACAAAACTGCAAATCTGCAAATGAAATGGAAAAGTCCAGTGGTCTTTAGAGGTCAGCAGCAAAACAAATGTTAATGCTTCTTCTAAAGACTGTCATTAAAACATCATTTCCACTGATAAAATCAGACCAGGTTCTGATATTAAAACAATTGGACAGTGCCAAGGGCTTCGGTGACAAGAACTTTCTTTTGTGGATCTTTAGTAGCTATGATTGTAGTCCCTGCAGGAGCAGTGGCCAGGCTGCATCTTCATGGGGTTCGCTTCCCAGGATGATGGCTGAGGACACCAGGCTATAAGCGTTGCAATTCCCAAGGCTCTTGAGGTAAGGATCCCGCACTGTCCCCAGCAGGGTTGAAAGAACAACAAAATGAACAACACAATAAAAATGAAAGCTGGATCAAATGGCAAACAAAAATGTGTGAATACTGTTAACATGATGAGAGAGAATAGTCGCATGGAGGTAATGGAAATTGCCTTTTCTGCAGAAATGGAAGGAGACAAGGCTAGCTAAGAGTGATAACCGTTTGCCCAAATGCTTCACAGTGGTACATCAATACTAGCAAAACACTTTACCAACTTCCTCTCCCAGATCCCATCTTTCCTAACACACAGCTTCAGCATATCTGTTACTGAAAGATGAGAACTTTGGTGACCTCTCCAAATAAAAGCCAGCTTCGTGCATATATATTTCATACACAACATTCACAACATGAATCACTAAAATAGTTTATAAGCTCTTACAAGAAAACCATTTTACTCTCTGAGGAGCAAAAAGGAGCATGCAAAAAATTCCGTGGATGTAAAGAACAACTTATTAATTTGGTAGTTATTGAATAAATTGCCCCAAAGTGGCATATTGTTTATTCTGCCTTGGTTGATTATCTCAAAGTTTTTGACTCAGTTCTGTAATAATGGCTCATTTGTGTTGAGAACACTACACCAATACAATAATGCCAAGAACAATTGATAAATAGAACATTTTTCATGGACACAGTTCAGCCCTTTGTGATTCTCCATAGCCTTAAGCCCATTATCTTCTTTCCTAAAAAGATAGAAGCATGGCTTCTAAACCTGCACAAATCACTTAATGTATAGAGATGATGTCAAGCTATATAACTTCACAGAAAAACACATAAAACAATTCTTTTATTTTATGGAAACTTTCTCCTGTGATATCAAAATGCCATTTGGACTTGGTAAATACAAACTTCTTGATGTATGAGGAGGGAAGATAGTAAGTTAAAGCTTTGAAGGAAAGGAGAGGTTACATTGAGCCAATGAATAAAGGTGATACCTATAAATATCTTGATCTCTTCCAGTCAAGGCATAATAACATAAATATGTCAAAAAGAAGGTTGTGACTGAATATATTAAGAGACTTACTGATGTTCTGAAATAAAAACTGAAGGTGAAGAACACATTTAAGCCTATCAATATGTATATAATACTCGTCTTTATGTACAATTCTGGAAGTGTAAAATGAACCATGATTGGTTTACAAAGTATCCTAGTCAAAATCTATACAACGTTAAAGAAATACAAGAGACCCCATCAAAAGACAGCTATAAAAAGAACATTCACTTTCTCTTCAGAAAAGAGGAAGAGGATTGATAATCATTATTAGAATATAAGATAAGCAAGTAAAAAACTATTAAAATACTTGTAGAACAAGCAGACAACTCTTTACTGTACAATAGTAAAAGATGCTAAGAAGTATATGCCGTTGGATTTGTTAACCAAAGAGTGATTATCCTTTATATGGAGCCTACGAAACTGTCAAATTCCATGAATGGAACCAAAAGGCCCTCCATGGGCAATATCTGCATGAACTGGATCAACAATAAGTTGCTAAAGAAACATGGAGGAATGTGTGACTGAATCATGCAGATTTGTTTGTAGAAACAGGATAAATATGATGTCAAGTCAGAACCAGGTCATTGCTGCTTGAAAGGACAGAAGAATTATCCTTAAGAAATCTAGACTTGGTTGTTCATGTTGCTTATGCTAGAAATGGCATAACCTATACAACACAATACTATATGGGCTTTATACAGGGTGTATGGGGTGCTCAGGGAGGGGTAGTATCTCTGGTATGGAGGGCTTGTCGTGCCCTCCTAGGGCAGCTCTCCAACCTCTGACCCTCACCTGACACCCAGCTCTCACTTGTGGCTCCTAGTAGCTGCTAGCATGCGGCAGTGGCCACACCCCGGGCAACGGCTTCGACAGGCTGGCTAAACCTTGTGAGGGTAGCCATCGGGTCATCGACCCCTGGTGAACCAGGGCTTTGCTCACCCAGCATGTGAAGACTGCTTCGGCTGAACAGGCGGAAGAAACCAATAAGAAGGTTCAACGGCTGAGATGGCGACGCAGCAAAGCACTGTGGAGTGCTTAGGGCGTGTTGGAGCACAAAAGACAACACAGCCATCCAATGCAGCTGAGGAAGTCTCCAGGTGTAATGACTTTTCGTGCCACTGGACCCAGGCTTCCAACGCCGAAAGAGTGGGACTGTCTCTGTGCAATGACTTTTCCACTTAAATCTCCATGCACAAGTGTCTTTGTGCACACTCATCTATACACCATAGATGAAAACGCACAAAGACAATCATCATCCTCGGTTACTGAGAGACTACTAATACTATATGGGCTTTAAAAACTTTAGTTATCAAAAGCCTGGCAAGATATATCAGGGGCTCACTAGCTTTTGTGGACTGACAGATGACAAAACATGACACTACAAATACTGATCTCAAAATATGTTAGAGGATTTCACCAATAAAGTGTGCTAGAAATGGACCATTATCACAGATCGAAATGTTGTCCACATTTGCATATATAACATTGATCCATAACAATTTTACTTAAGAACATTACTTTAAATCAACAACACTATCCCAAATACTCATGATTTTCGAGCTATCTGGAATAGAAAGTATTTACAGTATAGAGACCAAATAGAGGAGACCAAAATCATGGGAACAGAACAGAGTACAGGGATTGTGGGGTACCTGGAGTTGTACCAAGGATGTTTTTGGAGACCCTACAAAGGATAATGTTCTAATATCAATCATTAAAATAAAAATGAAATTTACTTTAAAAATTAAAGATTAATATCTTAAAATACCCTAATATTTTAATTTAACAACAAAAAGCAGTTACTTTACTCATCTATACAATAGGGAGTCAATGGGAGAAGCAAGACTCAAACCCCTGAGTCAACTAATTCTTAGGACAGATACCTTTTTCTTGCAGTAGTCAGTTTAAAAAACAAAAAGCCTTCACCAGGTTTGGGGAGTGCCTATGGCTATCACTGTGGTAGCCAACTCCATTCATTGGACAAGGACATCAGACAAGGCTTGGTTTTTCAAACTCTCACTGCTACCTTAAAACAGCATATCTATTTAGAATTATTAAAAGGAAAGGGTTGTGTTTCTTTTCCACAGCACGTTAATTACATGTCGAGAGAGTAGTTATTTAAAACCAATTTACAACTTCCCAAATGTGCAAACATTTGGTAATCAATTGTATAACAACCCACAATTGTTCTATTACCTTTAAAGCTAATATTATGGATGAAGCCTGATTTGTGAGAAGGAGTTTGCAGGATATTTCCTTTGGGCATTTTTGGAATTCCTTTTGGGAAAGAGGCAATGTGTGTTAGAGAAGGTATTGTATTATTATGTTAAGAATGCTGAATTAGGGAGTGAGGGGGCCTAGGATGTCTAGGACCATGGCTTTCTCTGCTTTAGCAAATTAATTTTCTTCTCCAGGCCTCAGTTTCCTTCTTTGTAAAAACAAAGAATTTCAAATAGTTGATTTCCAGCTCTGAATTCTGTGTTCTAAGATCCCTTGCAGTTCTGACATTCCATGTTCTATATCTCTTCCAAGTCTAAAGTCCCTTTCAACTGGAGCATTCTATTTAGTACTCTATGATTTCAGGTGTTTTATTCCCTTTACGCTGAGGCCAGGGAAAGACAACACAATGGCTTGCTTAAAAGACAGAATAGGTACATTTAGGAAAACTTCATTTGTAAGTAGCAGACTGAGTAGAACTTAGACATCCAGTCTAGGAGAATCCATACAGGGTTCCCTTTGTGCCAGGAATTCTTATTTATGTGTGTGTGTATGTGTGTGTGTGATGAACCTCTTTAAAAGCCAATTATATTGAAAAAATAGCTATTCAAAGAATTTTAAAAAACAACAGCCAGGTTCAAGGTCCCCCCATGTTAAGAACCATTGCTGCTCTGCCACTGGGGGAAAAACAAAACAAAACAAAAATCTTGCTAATAAAATTCATAATAGAAGGATGATTCTATGAGGGAATATGTAATCTTAAAACATAAACATTTTCAAGAATTATAACTTACTATTTTCAAATAAGGAATGATGAAGCTTATTAAAAGTAAATTCTCTTTTTTCATGCAGCAGTTCAACTTTGTAATGGTGAGATGGCCATCAGTTTTCCATATAATATGGAGACTGACATGTGACCTTAAGCAAGTCACTCCAAGTCCCTTAGACTCAAGACTTTCTTATGTATAGGAGGATAACAATTCCTGCCCTAACAAGAGTAATGTGATAATCAAATGAATCAATGCATGAAGGAATGCTTTGTAATCTGTAAAGCTCTACAGATAGGTTTGGAATCTTCTTTCTTTTATGTAGAATGCATGTAAGGAGGAAGGCTTGGGGGATGATTACCATATTTACTTCTTGGAACAAGTTCAACAGCTACACTCACAAAAGGGCCATGGAATCACTACTGGGTCTGTTTCTCCAAGAGATAATAAAAAGGGGAAGGGACCTACTTCTACAAAAATATTTATAAAAGCCCTTTTTTGTGGTGGCAAAAATTGGAAAATGAGGGGATGCCCTTTAATTGGGGAATGACTGAACAAATTGTTGGTGAAACTGAAAATCTGTTGGTGATGGAATTCTATTGTGCTATAAGAAAAAAGCAAGATAATTTCAAAAAAAAATCTGGAAAGATCTGCATGAACTGATGCAGAATGAAATAAGCAGAACTGGGAGAACACTGTACACAGTGGCAACAATATTGTACAAAATCAACTATGAAATCTTGGCTACTCTCAGCAATGAAATGACCTGGGACAATCCTGAAAGACTTATGCAGAATGCTATCCACCTCCAAAGAACTGTTGGAGTTGGATGGTTGTGGATTCCTGGTATAAATCCCACAAGATCATAGTGAATAATCTTCCTAATCACTTGCTGGAGTCTTTTTGCTAGTATTCTATTTAAGATTTTTGCATCTATATTCATTAAGGAGATTGGCCTATAATTTTCTTTCTCCATTTTTGATCTGCCTGGTTTTAGAATCAGTACCATATTTGTGTCATAAAAGGAGTTTGGTAGAACTCCCACTTTGCTTATTATGGCAAATAGTTTGTATAGTATTGGGATTAGTTGTTCTTTGAAGGTTTGAAAGAATTCACTTGTGAATCCATCACACCCTGGGGATTTTTTCTTAGGGAGTTGCTTGATGGCTTGTTCAATTTCTTTTTCTGATACGGGATTATTTAAGAGTTCTATTTCTTCTTCTCTTAATCTAGGCAATTTATATTTTTGTAAATATTCATCCAAATCACCTAGATTACCATATTTGTTGCCATATAATTGGGCAAAATAGTTTTTAATGATTGCCTTAATTTCCTCTTCAAAAGAGGTGAGGTCTCCCTTTTCAGCTATGATACTGTTAAATTGGTTTTCTTCTTTCCTTTTATTTATTAGATTGACCAGTACTTTTTCTATTTTGTTTTTTCAAAATACCAGCTTCTAGTCTTATATATTAATTCAATAGTTCTTTCACTTTTGATTTTATTAATTTCTCCCTTAATTTTTACGATCTCTAATTTATTTTTCATCTGGGGTTTTTTAATTTGTTCGCTTTCAAGTTTTTTGACTTGCATGTACAATTCATTGACCTCTGCCCTCACTAATTTGTTAATATATGAACTCAAGGATATAAATTTCCCCCTGAGTACTGCTTTGGCTGCATCCCATAGATTTTGAAAGGATGTCTCATCATTGTCATTTTCTTCAATGAAATTATAAATTGTTTCTAAGATTTGTTCTTTAACCAATTTTGTAGAATCATATTTAATTTCCAATTAATTTTCAAATTGGCTCTCCATGTACCCTTACCTATTATTATTTTTATTGCATTATGATCTGAAAAGGTTACATTTATTATTATTTCTGCTTTTCTGCATTTGTTTGCCATGTTTTTATGCCCTAGTACATGGGCATAAATCTTTGTGAGTGTGCCATGTGCTGCTGAAAAAAGGTGTATTCCTTTTTGTCCCCTATTTATTTTTCTCCATATATCTATTAACTCTAATTCTTCTAAGATTTCATTCACATCTCTTACCTCTTTCTTATTTATTTTTTTTATTTGATTCATCTAGATTTGATGGTGGTTGGTTCAGGTCTCTCACAAGTATAGTTTTATTATCTATTTCCTCCTTCAACTCCACTAGTTTCTCCTTTAGAAACTTGGATGCTATCCCATTTGGTGCATACGTGTTTAACACTCATATTTCCTCATTGTTTATACTGCTTTTTATCAGGATGTAGTTACCTTCCCTATACCTTTTAGTCAGATCTATTTTTACTTTAACTTTGTCAGATATCATGATTATAACACCTGCCTTCTTTCTATCAGTTGAAGACCAATAGATTTTACTCCGACCTTTAATTCCAACCTTGTGACTGTCCAGCTGCCTCATGTGTGTTTCTTGTAGATATATGTTAGGATTTAGATTTCTAATACACTCTGTTATTTGTTTTTGTTTTATGGGTGAGTTCATCCTATTCACATTTAAAGTTATGATTGCCACTTGTGTATTCCCCAGCATTTTTATATCCTCTCCTAGTTCTGTCCTTTCTTCTTTTGCTATATCCTTTTAAACAGTGATTTGCTTTAATCAGTTCCTCTAAACTCCACCCATAACATGCTTCCCTTTCTGCCCTCTCCCTTTCTGCCCTCTCCCTTTTTGTTCTCTTCTTATTTTTTGGGTCTGTTAAGTTCCCTCCCCCTCTCTTTCCCTCTTTTTTTCTACTCCCTCCCCCCTCCCCCCTTAGCTTTCCCTTCTCACTTTCCCTGTATCGTAAGATAGAATTCAATACCCCAATGGATATAGATGCTCTTCCCTCTCAGAATTGGTTTCACTGACAGTAAGGTTTAGGCATTACCTATTAGCACTCTCTTCCTCTCCTTCTGATAATAGTATTCTTCCCCTTCCCTTCCCATGTGCCTCTTTGGGTGGTATAGATTATCCTATTTATCTTATTTCTTCAAGTTTCTCTTGGTGCCATCTTCAATTCCCCTCCCTTTTTCTTTTTTTGCATATCATCTTATCCCATTGATTACCCCTATTTGTTCCTGTGAATGATTCTTCTAATTACTATAATAATGAATATAATTCTTGAGTTACAAATAACATTTTCCCTGTATGTTGATATAAAAATTTTAATCTTATTGAAGCCCTTAAAAAAGAAAGTTTGAATTAAAAAAAAAAACATTTCCCCCCTTTCCCCTCTCTTTCTTATTTACCTTTTCATGTTTCTCTTGATTTTTGTGTTTGGATATCAAACTTTCCACTTAGTTCGTGTCTTTTCTTTACAAATACTTGGAAATCTTCTATTTTGTTAAATGCCCATACTTTCCCCTGGAAGTATATAGTCAGTTTTGATGTGTAGGTGATCGTTGGTTGAAGACCCAATTCTCTTGCATTTCTGAATATCATGTTCAAAGCCTTGCGGTCATTTAGTGTGGAAGCTGACAGGTCTTGTGTAATCCTGATTGGCGCTCTTTGGTATCTGAATTGTCTCCTTTTGGCTTCTTGTAAAAATTTTCTCCTTAGCTTGGACGTTCTTGAATTTGTCAATTACAATCCTAGGAGTTGTCTTTTGAGGATTTAGTGTAGAGGGTATTCTATGAACTCTTTCAATGTCTATCCCCCCCCCCCCCAACCCCTTGTTCAAGAACATCAGGGCAGTTTTCTTGGCTAATTTCTTGTAGTATGATGTCAAGATTTCTATTTCTGGGTTTTCAGGTAGACCAATGATTCTCAAAATGTCCCTTCATGATCTCTTTTCCTGATCCGTCATCTTGTCAGTGAGATATTTTATGTTTTCTTCTATTTTGTCAGTGTTTTGATTTTGCTTCAATAATTCTTGCTGTTTTGCAAGATCATTGGTTTCCAATTGCCCAATTCTGGTCTTTAAGACCTGGTTTTCTGCTATAATCTTTTGATTTTCTACTATAATCTTGATTTTTCCTTTTTGGTTTGGTCTATCATGCTTTTTGTGGCTTCCAGCTGTTTCTCAAATTGGGAGTTCTTGTTCTTTAAACTGTTATTTTCTTTTTGAACTAATTCCCACTTTTCTTGCCAGAAGGCTTCCATCTTTTTGGTAAGCTCCAATTTAAATTCTTCAAGAACTTGTGGACAATTTCCATTTTTTGGAAGGTTTTGGTACATTTATTTGGATGTCTTCTTCTGCCATTTCCACTGTAGTCTGGATTTTTCCTCTGTAAATATTATCCAGGGTCAATGCCTTCTTGTTTTTCTTGATGTTGGGAAGTTGTTCCTGGACACTGTTTCCCATCACTATGGTTGTTTTTCTTTCCCTTTCCAGTTCGAAATCTAAGTGAGTAGGGAAAACTCTCTGTGTATGGAGTTAAGGAGCAAGAATTTTGCCTGAGGCCAGCTCTCAAGTCTCTGCCGCTTCTGCTATTTGCTGCCCTTCTCTGTGTTATCTCTCCGTGTGTGCCCATAGTCTGTGCTCTTTAACTTGCTGGGGTTTCAGGTTTAGCTGCTCTCAGGGGTAGGTCTTTGGTGGTCTTAGTCAGCTTCCAAGGATGTAGAGGTGCCCCTCACTTGCTCTAGAGGTATCCCTCACTCACTCACTGATTCTAGTGCGTGCTAACTCTGACTGGCTCCATAGGTGGGGTAGGGGAAGGTGGATCAGCTCGTGTTTTGGTGTAATCTTTTTCACCCCCCTTATGGTGTGGAAATGCCCAAATCCCACATAACTTCAATGCTGCGCCCTACTGTAGAGTCCCATTGTTCATATGAATTCGGGTTTTTTTTGGTTGTGTTTTTTTTTTTTGCTTTTTGAGGTAGTCTATATGGGTAGGTGGTGAGGAGAGGAAAAGTCCTGCATCTAGACTGCTGCCATGTTTACCCAGAAGTCTCCCCCCCCCTCTCTCTCTCTTCCTCCCTCCCTCCCTCCCTTCCTCCTTTCCTCCCTTCCTTCCTTCCTTCCTTCCTTCCCTTCCTTCCTTCCTTCCGTCCTTCGTTCCTTCCTTCCTTCCTTCGTTCCTTCGTTCCTTCCTTCCTTCCTTCCTTCCTTCCTTCCTTCCTTCCTTCCTTCCTTCCTTCCTTCCTTTCTTCCTTCTTTCCTTCCTTCTTTCCTTCCTTCTCTTTACCATCTGTCTTAAAATTGATACTAAATATTGAGTCCAAGGCGGAGCCAAGGGCTAGCCAATTAGAATTAAGTGACTTGCCCAAGGTCATACAGCTAGGAAGTGTTTGAGGTCAATTTTGAACCCAGGACTTTCTGGCTCTAAGACTGGCTCTCTATGCACTGAGCCACCTAGCTGTTCCCTATCATCCATTTTCAGTGAACATATTAGAAGCTTTTTCACATATTTATGTCTCTGCTTCTGGGGCAGGATCTAGTTTCTTTTTTTTTAACCCTTACCTTCCATCTTAGAAACAATACTGTGTATTGGTTCCAAGGCAGAAGAGTGGGAAAGGCTAGGCAATGGGGGTTAAGTGACTTGCCCAGGATGACACAGCTGGGAAGTGTCTGAGGCCAGATTTGAACCTAGAATCTCCCATCTCTGGGCCAGGCTCTCAATCCAATGAACTACACAGCTGCTTCCAGATACTAATTTCTAAAAGTAAAGATAGCATCCATCCTATGGAAGTATCCGTTAAACTTTTTATGTACACTTCTTCCATGAACTATCATGTTCTGTCTTTTGCTGGGGATATTTGTATCCACATATTGTAGCTAGTCACTGGACTAAAAGTTTCATGAGAGTAGGAACCATGACCTCTTTTACCTTTTTGTAGCCCATTATGCTCTTCACAATGTGTACACAAAGCCTGATCAGTCTGTGCTTACTGAATCAAACCCAGTTGTGCTTTGGAAACAAGCCATCATAAATCGGCATTTGTGAAGAGGGGAGAAAGCTACACCCCAGGAGCCTGGGTGGTGGGGGGTGGGGGTGGAGAGAATTGGGAAATAAAATGCAAGATGATCAATGCCATTGTTTACATTTTCTAAATTGCTTTCCAGCTCCTCACGCCATACCATTTGGGATCTGGATGCCCTCTGTGTGGCACCATGATGGATGAAGAAACTCCAAAGGCCAGTCTGTTTGGGGATTTTAATAGGAAGCCTCATGTCAGCAAAGGAGGAATTATTTCCCTCACAGGAGTCACATAGCACAATTCATTTGCACCAATGCCTCTGTGGGTACAGATGCATCTCCTTATTGATTGAGATAAAGCATTTGGTTGAAATGTAATTAAGTTGAATTTTTTAAAGCCCAACTCACAAAAATAAACATTTCTAATAGAGAGTGAGGACAGTTCAACTAAACCAGGTGGAAAACAAAGTTAAGGAAAAGGAACTCAGTTTGCAAACAAAGAGGAGGACTGAATGGGCAACCAGTGGTATCTTTATCAAAGATGGCATGCAGTTTGATCTTCAGTGGCATGGGCCACTTGGTGCCACCCTCTCCCCTCCATCTGTTCCAGGGTCATTCTTTCCCTACTTCTGAGAGTTATCTCCTTTTCACCTTATAGAAGTAGCACTGGGACACTCCTCACCTTAGTTCATCCCCCTCAAATAACATTGTAGTCTCACATAATTTGATTTAGAAGGGACCCTAAAGAACATTTTGTCCAATGTCCTCAGTTTACAAAGGAGAAAAAAGAAAATCCATAGAGTTGAAACAATTTGATGGAGGCTTCAGAGCTTAGGCTTTGTACCCAGAATTTCTGATTTCAAATCCAGAGTCCTTGCCCTACACCATACTGCTTCCCTTCTATGCCATGCCATAAGAAAGAATGGGTCTGCCATTCTTTCCTCATCTATTCCCAAGTGAAGCATGTAGCATAAATGAAAGAAGACTGGCTTTAGAACTGAAATAACTCAGCTAGAAACTGAATGGAAAAGACACAGATACCTAAAAGCATTCATCCTTATAATTATACAGATGGCAAACAGCAACTTGATACTGGGGGAGGAAACAGAAAAACTATAAAAATCAGCCACAAAGTTCTATTCCTTACAGTTTTCAGACTCCAGGGCACGTTGTCTCTGGACCTTTGTTTCCACCACTATCAAATGAGAAGTATGGTAGATAAAAGGATCTCTAAAATCCTTTCCCTGCTAGCCTCTGAGTTTATATTTTATTTTCTAGGCAATTCTATTGTCAATGGAGCCACTGAAGGTTTTTAAAGAGGGGATATCTTGCTTTGACCATTGCATTGGGAAGATGACCACAGCATCTGTGTGGAAGGTGGTCTGCAGAAGAAAGAGACTGGAGGCAGTTGTACTAATTAGCAGGTTTTCATGATGGTCTGGACAAGAGGTTATGAAAGCTTGAACTAGAACAGTGCCAGGGTAAATAGAGGAGAGGGGATGGCATGGAGAAATACCATGGAGGTAAAGTGAACAGGTCTTGGCAATTGATTAGATGTATAGGGTGAGCAGAATCTGGGGAAGTGAAGGAAAGAAACATTTATTAAGCATCCACTATGTTCCAGGTACTGTGCTAAGTGCTTTAGAATTATTATCTTATTTGATCCTCACAACAACCCTGGGAGGCAGGTATTGTCATGATGCCCACTTGGGGAAACTGAGGCAAACAGCAGTTAAGTGATTTGCCCAAGGTAACACACAATGTCTGAGGCCATATTAGACCATTAGGTCTTCTTGACTCCAGTCCTGGTACTCTGTGCACTATGGTGCCACCTAGCTGCCTCAAAGAGTCAAAGACACTACAAGAGGCTGTAAAACTGAGTGATGCTGTCCACAGAAAGATAGAAGTTAGGAGGAAGGTAGTTTTTGTTGGGACAATAAGCACAGACTCTGACATGTTGAAGTGAAAGAAGACTAATTCTAGAATCAGAAGATCTGAGTTTAAATCTCCCTTAGGTCTCAGTTTCTTCTTCTAGAAAACAAGGGTGTTGAGGTCTCTGCCTCTCTAACTCTAAAAAGAAGTCTTAGGAGATACCCATATTTAAATTTGGGACACTGCTCCTAACAGGGGAGAAGCAACCAATTTTAACAAGTGGTAGGAAAGAGACATTCATTCCTAGAAGCATACAAGCTTCATAAAAGAATCATACAAATGGCAGTCAGAACTTGATACTGGGGGGAGGAGACAAAAAAATTAAGAAAATTGGACACAATTTTTTTCAAACCCTTAATTTCTGCCTTAGTATCAGTTCTAGTATCAGGGCTAGGCAATCAGGGTTAAGTGACCTGCCCAGGGTCACACAGCCAGGAATGTCTGAGGACAGATTTGATCCCAGCACTTCTTGATTCCAAGTTTATTATTCCAATCACTGCATCACCTAGCTCCTCTACAGACAACTTAGGAAGTTTGTTGCAATTGTGTGGAATGAAGTGTCACTGTTCTCATGCATTAAGGTGAACTTTTCTGCAGACCTGATATTGAATCAGAGATAAAGTGGGATATCACTTGATGCTTTTAGAGTCCTGCTGCCTACACAGACCATCCTAGCCAGAAGAATGGAGAGGAGGAAGAGGGAAGCTCCACGGGAGACAGTCAAAGTTCAGGGGCACAACTATTTTAATGGGTTGTTTGAGTTTAATCTTGAAATAAGTCAGTGATTCTGAGGCAAGTCTGTGGAGGGAGAGCATTCCAGGCACTGGGATCTGTCAGGGGAAAGGCACACAGATGGGATAAGGAGAGTCTATACGGGGAACAAGTAGTCTAATACAATTAGACCAGAGTTAATTTGTTGTCATTCAGTTTTCAGTCATGTCTGACTCTTTGTGACCCTATTTGTGGTTTTCTCAGCAAAGACACTGAAGTGGCTTACATTTCCTTTTCTAGGTCATTTTATAGATGAGGAAAATGAGGCAAACAGGGTGAAATGACTTGCCCAGGGTCACACAGTAAGTATCTGAAGCCAAATTTAAACTCAGTTAAATGAGTCTTCCTGATTCCAAATCCATCATTCTATCCAATGCTCCACCTCACTGGCCATAGTTAACAATAATCAGTAAACATTTATTATATTAAGGACTGACTATGTGCCAGGCACTGGACTAAGTGCTAAGGATACAAGTAAGAAAAAAGAAAGAGGGTCCCTGCACTCAAGGAACTTATAATCCAATGGGATAAGGCAATACACAAAAGGATGCTCAAAAGATGGAGGGGGGATGCTGGATGAGGCGTTGAAACCAAGCAGAATGGCTGGTGAGAAATGAAGAGTTTACTGAAAGTTTCTGGGCCATTTTTTATTTGTTTACTTATTCATTCATTTATTTCATTATTTAAAACCCTTACCTTTCATCTTGGAATCAATATGTATATTGGTTCTAGGGCAGAAGAGTGGTAAGGGCTAGGCAATTGGGGTTAAGTGACTTGCCCAGGGTCACACAGCTGGGAAGTGTCTGAGACCAGATTGAACCTAGGAACTCCCATCTCTAGGCCTGGCTCTCAATCCACTGAGATACCCGGCTGCCCACTAAAGCACCAAAGGGGGCACCAAGATCCAAACCCTTTATAAAGACAAGCTATGAGAGGAAACTTTTGTTTTGCCTCCCACCCTCAAAATAATCAGAAGACAGGAAGAGGTCAGGCTGTGAAGTACTTTAAGTGCCAAAAAAGAGGATTTTATATGTCATCCTGTAGGTCACAGGAAGTCATTGGAGATTATGGAGCATGTGTGTGCACGCACATGGATGTGTATGTTGGAATATGAATTGAGAAATGAGGTTGCCTATCTCTTGCCTCTCAGGAGGAAACATTAAAGGACAGAATAAAATTTTAAAATGTCAGTTTGGGGACAGAATTGAAGGGATTCTCCCCTTTCCCCTTTCTACTACAAAAAATAAATGATAACTATTCAACTCTTTAACACATAAAGGACCAGAAATATAAACTGCTCCTCCATTCAGACAATACTTCTTTTTGTCATTATGACTGATCAAAATATAGGATAAATAAACAAGGGAAGGAAGAGAACAGAAAAAAGAAAGAAATGGAGAAAGAAAGAAGGAGGGTAAGAAAATCTTAGGGAGAGGAAGGAGGAGAGAGAGAAAGTAACAGAGAAAAGCAGACCCACAAGACATAAAAACAGAGGAAAGGCAAGGCAAGAGGAAGAGGCAGAGGAGGAAGCTAGGAGAGGTAGATGCAAAACCCTTGTTCAGATAGGACACATGGTCCATGTATCACATCGTACGGTGTCAATATACTGAGAACACCTGTGTAAGGGTATCCTCTAGGTACTGGCTGCAAAATGTTTGTATTTATTCTGTATAAAATGTTGAATAATAAAAAAAAGTGGAATTAAAAATGGGTGCGAAAGTAGATACAAAAGAAGGGAGAGGCAAAGAAAGAAAAAGATGCAGGGAGATGGAAGGAGGTGGAGATTCTGGGGAAAGTGTAAATTCAAGTAAACTCTTGTCACCCCCTGCTGGTTGTTACTCCTGTCTGATGAAATACTGATTTGCTGACTATTCACAGTTTTCCAGCTGCTCTTTATCCCTGGAGCTTTCAGAGGTTCTGAAGGAGATAAGTGCTGCATCCCTCTAAGAAGAAAGTATTCTCTGAACTTTAGTAGGAAAGACCATCAGAGTCTGAACCGCCCCCCCCCCCAATTCCATGTCAGATTTGGGGGCCAGATTTAGTCCTGGGAACAGAGGAGCGCATTCCAGTTTATGTCAAACTGGTTCCGTAAGAGGAAAAGAAAGTGATACTCACAACTGATGGTTATCCCCAGTTCCACTCCTCTCTTCTTGGGCAGCTTCACATGAAAAGTGCCACTGCTTGGGATTACTGACTCTGAAAAACAAAGACACAGATGTGTGTTGTTGTGTCTGAGCAAATCGACCACTTCTTAAAAATCATTCTGGGGCAGTTAGGTGACTCAGTGGTAGAGAGTCAGGCTTAGAGAAGAGAGCTCCTGGGTTCAAATCTAGCCTCAGATATTTCCTAGCTGTGTGACATTGGGTAAGGCACAACCCCAATGATTCAGCCCTTGGAACCGATTCTGAGTATCGATTCTAAGATGGAAGGTTAAGGCTTAAAAAAAGATATGATGTCCCCTAGTTAAGAAAATCAGACTGTTTTGACTTCTAGCCTCAAGATTTTCTTGTTTTGTTTGTTTTGTTTTTAAGAGCTGGGAAGAATTTGGGGGATAGTGAAACACAGTCTTTTTACAGAAGCAACTAATGCTCAGTCCAACAAACAGTAAATTCCTGTTGTGTACCAGGTGCTGTGCTATATGCTGGGATACAGAGAAAAAGTGCAAAATGACCCCTGCCCCTCAGCGTGCTTCCATTCTGCTGGGGGCGAACATGGAAACAGGAAACTATATCCATGATCATCTGAAGAGAAAGGAGAGAGATTAGTTAAGGAGACCCCATGAGGTTTCTTCTTTGAGGTGGCACCTTAAAGGAGGCTGGCCATCAAAGAGGTAGATGGAGATGATGAGTTACCACCTGTAATCCAAGCTGAAGTGTTACTGGCTGGTATATGTCAACCTTCCCAGATGAAGGTTGCCTGCAGAGTACCTACAGAGATTTATGCCAAATTGCTAAGTATTTGATAATGCTGAAAATTCAGGCATCCTAGCAGATCAGTGGGGGAAAGGACCTTTGAAACCCTATCAAATCACATCACGTAATCAACCCCCTACTTTGCTTACATATAATGCTAGCTCAAGGGCTCCTCCAAAAAAGGGCCCTCTTGTAATTTAGCTCCTTTTCACTTCCTCCTAGTCAGTATTCGAACTCTGAGTGTGAGGATTCTAGAAAACAGATTAGACTTGAATCTAATAGACCAGTTTCATCTCCTCCATTCAAACCCCACCCAGCACCCAATGAGTCTGGACAAGATGTTCTAGACCTTTCTCCTCCAGTTGCCTGACCTGAGTAGGATATTGACTTTGATAATGTTCTCCCTAAATTCATAGAATCACAGACTCCAAGAGCTGGAAGTCTAACCCACAGATGATTAAGAGTTTCCTCAACACCATCTCCAGCAAGTGGTCAACCAGCCTTTGCCTGTAGACTGCTCTAAGAGCCATCTGTTCTTTTGCTGGGCAACTCTGAATTTTAGGAAGTTTTGACATGTATTGAGCTGAAATCTGCCTCTCTTTTTCTACCTGCCTTCATCCTAGTTTTGTTTTCTGTAGCTTAGATTAGAATGCTCCCATTGCCACATTTTAAATCAGGGACTGGACTTATCCAATGAGTTTGATTTTATCTAGGCAAAATAATTCAGTTCCTTTACCTGTGTTTCATGTGGGTTCCAGACTCTTTCCCTCCTTGTTTATGTTCCTGTGGATTCATTTCACTTTGTCAATATCTCTCTCAGAGTGTAGTGCCCAGAGCTGACCTCACTAATCCGGACCAAGTGGGACAATATATGATGTTTCGCTTAAGATGAATTTAGCTTTAAAAAAATTAAACTTCTACCTCACACTATAGTCATACTGAGATTGTGGGCAACTAAAACCCTTAGGTTTATGAATTGTTATCAAACCAAATTACCCTCATCTTATATTTGAACAGTTGATTTCTTGAGGCTAAATAAAAGACTTTACATTTATTCCAGTTAAATTTCATTTTAGCTAGCTAGATGGTACAGTGGATAGAATCCTGGGCTTGGTGTCAGGGAGACCTTGGTTCAAATTCAGTTTCAGACACTTACTGGCTGTGTGACCTGGGGAAGTATCTTAAGCCTATTTGCCTCAGTTTCTTCTTCTGTAAAATGAGCTGTAGAAAGAAATGGCAACACATTCTAGTATATTTGCCAAGAAAATCCCAAATGGGATCATGAAGAATTGGATATGACTGAAATGACTGAATAAAAAATGGCCCATTTTTTCTTTCTCTTTCTGGAACTCTCAGAATCAAAAAATTTCAGAAGGGAGAAAGGATCTCAGTGGCCATTTAATTTAACCCATATCCTCATAAGAATCACCTTTTACATGCCTAAAAAGTGGCTACCCAATCTCTCATTGAAGATCTCCAGTGGAAGATAACCCACTATTGTGTGAGACTATCCATTTAGCTTTTTGATACTCTCATTGTTAGGAAGTTTTTCTTTAGAATACCCCCATAATTTCTCATCTCTTTTCACATATTTTCCCTAGTTGCTGTCATTCACAAATATGGACTATCCTTTGAGAGAGGAGAAGCTTTGAGTTCATGAAGAAAGTACCCACTCTTGATGGAGAAGGTTCATGCTGTCAACGTAATTAGCCAAACTGTCCCCAGATATGACATTCTATCTCCCATCTTCATATCCTTGCAAAGATCATCCCCTCTGCCCTGAATGTACCCCTCTTTACCTCCATCTCTTAGAATCCCTAGCTTTCTTCAAGTCTCACCTCAAATTTCTCCTCCTACAGACTTAACCTGAGAGCCCCCCTAATTGGGGTTGTCCTCCTTGTACTAGAAGAAATGACTTTGTATTAATTTTGCACATATTTTGTATTTGTTTGTACACACATTGTTTCCCTCTCCAGTAGAATATAAGCTTCTTGATGGAAAGGACGGCTTCATTGTTGCCTTTGTCTCTACAGTGCCTGGAACAACAATAGCTGGCATGTGGTAGATGCATATAAATATTTGCTGAATGAACAAATGGATGGATGAATGAAGGTTAGGGCATTCCTATGGTCCTTCATGGCTAGAAGACTCATCTTTGGATGAAGCCCTCAAGCTGGCCCAACACCTGCAGGACACTTACACAGGCTAGTGACATCATGAGGTCCCTCTGTGGCCATGGGGTGGCCCACCAACTCCTAGCTCTCCAAAGGTCCCAAGGGCACCGAGCTGACATGGAATATCCATCCAGCCTAATAATAACCACTCAGCTGCCTCACCACCTGCTAGGTCAAAAAGCTATTTTAAGCCCTGGAAAGCTGGGCCTTAGAATTCTATGTAGCAGAAAGAATGTGCACTCAGTTCAGGGAAGAGCACCACTCCAGCAGGATTACAGTATGATTTGGTATGACTGTTCAGTCAACAGCTAGGAAACTCAACACTTCTTTTTTGTACCACTCCTTACTTGTCCTGTTTTGTACAAAGATGACGATCATTTTTTTAACTCTCATCTTTTGTCTTAGGATCAATTCTAAAACAGAAGAATGGCAAGGGCTAACAATTAGTGTGAAGTGACTTGTCCAGGCTCACATAGCTGGGAAGTATCTAAGGTCAAATTTGAACCCAAGACGTCCTGACTCCAGATGGCCTTACTTCATATAACAGAATAAAACTATCAATAGACTCTTGGACTAGGCAGCTAGTTGGTCAGTGGCTAGAGAACTAGACCCAGAGTCAGGAAGAACCGAGTTCACATCTGACCTCAGACATTTACTAGCTGTGCAACCCCAGACAAGTTGCTTTATCTCTCCCTGCCTTAGTTTCCATATTTGTCAAGTTGGGAAAGAAATAGAAACAACTTATGGTTGTTATGAGAATATATGTGAAGCACTTTATCCATTTCCTGGCACATAGTAGGGACTTAATAAATGCTTATTCTCCCCATCCCCACCCCTTTCTTAGATGTGTTCACATGTATCTGTTCCTGATGTACTTTTTTTTTTTTTGGTGTCCAATGTACTTTCACATTTAATATTTCCTGGGATATTAGTGAGGTAGACAGAACAAAATTTGCTTATTGCTCTTTTACAGCTGAAGAAACTGAGGCTCAAAGACGTTTGATGATTTGTCCAAAACCACTGACATAGTAAGTATCAGAGCTGGAAACTAGAAATCAGCTGTCTTAGCTACTCTCCCAACTCTCTTTTTATTGTTGAGTCTCCCATTTGGGATGATTTGGAGAAACAAAGCTTCACTCCACAAGTAAATACAAGGCTTTTAATGCCAATATCTTTGGGAAAAGAATTATTGAACTCATATTCATATTGTGTTCAATGAATGAAAATAGACCCTTTCCTGGAAGCACTTTTGGAGAGAGCAAAGAATATAAGGACATTGGTTGTGGGATGGAGATGACAAGCACCATGGAATCAGAGGAAAGTTCTGATAGAAAATCTGATTCTCCTTCTGAATTCCAACACATAATGGGCCCATTGCTGGAGGAGTGCTTAAAGCAAAAGGGGTCTGGTTACCTGCTACATCAAACTCAATCTCGAGGGAGACTTTGTTTGAGAGTGCTGCATCCCGCAGGAGCTGGTTGGCTTCCTCCATGGTCCCGTCTTCCGTGGCAATGCTGTTGATGGACAGTACTCTGTCTCCAACCTGCAGCAGGCCACATCTGGGGTCCCCGAAGAGAAAGATGGTGGGCAGTAAGGGTTGGGTGAGAGTGGGGAAGGTGAGAGACAAAGAACATGGGACAGGATCAGAGCATCACAGTTGGAAAGGACTTTGGGGGACCTTTCATTCCATTTCCCTTGTTTGACTAGGATAACACTGAGACCTAGAAAGGGGCCTTTATAGGGACAGAACATATACCCACAGTTACACAGCAAATTAGAGTCAGCATTGGGTCTCTTCACAATACTATGCCACCTCTCCTCAGGCAACATAATCAGCCAGCATGGGGTCATTGAGAAAGTGAGTGCAATGAGGATATAAGGGTATTTAGCAATGAATCAGATTTGGGTCTGACCTTCACAAGGCTCCCAGCCATGGTGGAAATGAGACTCAGACACAAATACAAGTCAGAATTCAACAAGTGCCCTAGAGACATTCAGACATATGGCCTGAGGTGAGCTGGGCCTTATGGTAATTGTGATAGCTAGTATTTAGGGTTATCATTGGAGGCAGAATTAGTAAGAGGGTTAGGTTTGCAAAATGATCTCATTTGATTCTTACAGTAGCCTTGTGAGGTCAGTACTATAATTTTCTACATTTTTCAGATGAGAAAATTGAAGTTGAGACAGGTTAAGTGACTTGTTCAGGGCCACACAGCTAAGTAAGTATATAAGGTGGGATTTGAGTTCAGATTTTCCTGACTTCAAGGTAAACATTCTAGATATCACCACATATAATGGCCTCTAGACCTTGAAGGATGAGTAGGAATTAAATTAGGGGAGAGAGAGAAGAGAGAATTTGAGGAAGGTCAATTCTGTGGGCAAAGACACAGAGGTAAGGAAAGATAGGATGATAGATTTAGAATGAAAGGGAAACTCAGAAGTCATTAAGATTGTCCTGTTTATTTTCTATGAAAGATGTGCAGAGAGTCTAAGGAGCTCACCTGGTCACCCAGGTAGTGACAGAGTTAGACTTGAATCCAAGGTCCTCTGATTACAAATTAATTTCTCTTTCCATTGTATCATGCTACCTTTCAGAAAAATGTTAGGAAGATGTTGAATAGAGATTTTGGAGAAAACTCTTATTCACATTTGGATAACTTTCATTGTTAGTATGTTTTATATCTTTCTATCTATCTATCTATCTATCTATCTATCTATCTATCTATCTATCTATCTATCTATCTATCTTTATCTGTTTCTCCTTTCTTTCTTTCTTTCTTTCTTTCTTTCTTTCTTTCTTTCTTTCTTTCTTTCTTTCTTTCTTTCTTTCTTTCTTTCTTTCTTTCTTTCTTTCTTTCTTTCTTTCTTTCTTTCTTTCTTTCTTTCTTTCTTTCTTTCTTTCTTTCTTTCTTTCTTCCTCTCTCTTATTTTATCATCTCTCTTTAGATCAGTTGCCTCTGTTGATTTGAGAAACTCTGTCCCTAGCCCCTGAGTTCAAATTTAGTTTTAGACACTTACTATGTGACCCTGTACAAGTCACTTAACCCTGTTTCCTTCGGTTTCCTCATCTGTAAAATGAACTAGGGAAAGAAATGTCAAATCATGCCAGTATCTTTACCAAGTAAATGTCAAATGAAGCTATGAAGAGTTAGACACAACTGAAATGACTGAATAACAACAACAGATCTTAAAATGCTATATAAATATCAGCTAATAATCCATTTTTTTCACTTTTACTTTTCTATTTTAGGGCTGAAAGGGATATTGGAGACCATTGAGTCCCAACTCTCCATTTTCCACAGAAGAAAATTGAGGTCCAGAGAGAGGAAACCTAACTGTGTTAAAAGTATCCAATCCCGTAGGCCTCCTTGACTGCTGCTTTACTGCCCTTTTCATTACTCTAATTTTGACAAAAGCTGCCCTACTGCTTTTTAATGTTGTCTGCCCAGAGGCCTAGACTCTTCTACCCATAGTCAGTAACTTACTGGGTCCTTTTTGAATGATATCCATGGGTCAGAGTAAAAGGTCTGCTTCTAAGTAGCCCCTTTTCTTCCCCCACACCCTATCTTGCACACATGCATATGCATACACACACACACACACACACACACACACACACACACACACACACACACTGACTTAGATTCCCTGAAGGTACAAGGGCTCCAGAAATATAGGCTACTTAGATCAATAGGTTCTGCCTTCAATCTTGGAAGTGAAAGGCTTACATTAGAGAATCTCCAAGGATTATCTGAAAGGTCAAACTATTTCAGGTTTAAATCCATGATCTTATGACCCCAGAGTATTGAAAAAGCATAGCTGAAGTGAAGTGTGATAGCACTATTATAATCACCTCTGCATTTGTAAAAATGTAATGGATGAGACATATAGTAGTCTCATACCAGAAGAGCTGGGAAGTCATTCCTAGTGCATGGTACCACTGGATGGCTCCCAAGAGGGAGCATCTCTAATTTGTAACTCTTCAGCTTACTCTACCCTTCTACCAGAAAAATCTAGATTTCTTGGTGATGTTCTAGACCCAAATAGGTTTTCCTAATGGCAGTAAAAATATTCTTTCCGAGGTTGAAAGATTTGCTACAACCATAAAAATTGTGACAAGTATCTATTAGTTTCTAAGCTTTTTTTTAATGTCATAAAGCAGACTCATGTGAATCCTAATGATAGTGGGTTTATTTGCTATTGTCATTAAATGAGCTATTATAACTTTGGGGATTTTGATACTTCTTGAATGTGCATTTTTGTTCTTTATAAAAAACTATTACTTTGTGAAAATCATTTGCACCCACACAGTGATTCATGGCCAAGTCTGAAAAGGAAATGGATCTCATTTTGAGGTGAGAAAGCTTTGTATTCTACATCTCCTTGGCTGATACAGTGTGTCATTGATTGTAATCTATATATTTATGATTTTTAAAAAATATTTTATTATTATTGTTTTTCCTTGCACATGCAATATAGTATTTGAGTTTTATTTTTTCTCTCCTTTTTCTAGTTGAAGCACATGTCACCAGTATTGAGAAGATTTTCTTTAATTTTTTTGATTTTGCAGTAATACAAGTTTAAAATACATTTTCCCTAATGTCAATGCATACCCAAAAAGCTTTAGACTATAAAAACAATACAATTGATTGTTTTTTTTTAAATTATGGGACTTTGTTTAATGACTCTGTCTAATTCCAAAAGAAGGGAATACAAAAAGAGCCATTATACAGTGCCAAGGAGCACGAGATAAAAAAAGGACCAAACCAATACAGATAGGATTGATGAAATTCTACACCAAGACAAGAGGACTTAAATTTGTTTGGGGTTCAAGGTTGCAGCTGTTTTACATATGTCAGAGGCAGGTCTTCCTTTTCCTACATTATAACAAGTGCCTCACTTTGGCTGCCCTTCTGGATCCCATAGTCTAATCCCTCTTCTGTCTTTCATAGTGTGGCAAACTTTCTCTAGTCCTGGCTATTGATTGTAGTGCATAATGACGTAAATAACTTTAACTGGGCCCTAATTCAAGGACATGTTATAGGTTTACTTCCCTTTACTTAGAATTTTTACACATAAAACTTTGATATTCTATATTTCATCCAGAAGTTATTTTTTCTCTTTTATTTGGATTTGTTAATGTTTTTGATTTCTCTTGCTAAATGATTCATATACCCCATAACTCAGCCATGCATCCCTAATTGATCCCTGTGTTTTTCAACATCTTCCACCGGGGGGAGGGGGTGATGTATTATTATTATAAAATGCAAAGTTTAAATTCTTTTGAGAGTAATTTCAGGATAAGAAACATGCTACCTCTCCAAATCTAGAAAGTGAACTGTTTGGAGAAGGCACCATGAAGATGCCTATACAAACCAAAACCTGTACCAGAAGATCCAGAATGAACTTTGGGATGTGGTGATTTGAATTATGGGGGGTTGAATGCATTTGTTTTGTATGTATACTCTTATGCTGAAGGACTCATAATTGGCTTTTTGTTATTGTGCCTAACAATCATTGGTTTTGTTCTCTTTCCCTTTTATCCCCAAATTATTGTAATTTAAAAGTTAGTTATATTTACAAGATCCATTGGAGAGACCCGTCTTCTAAAAGATCTCAGAGGAAATCTTGTGCCTTTGAACTACATTTCCCAGAAGCCCACTGACTTCCTGTCATTACATGCTGATGTAGATGGGGTGGGGGGGGGTAATATATTGGATAGGGTTCCTGGTCCTGGTCTCTTTGCTTTCTGTTATGACTGTGATGGAGTGGGGTTTTTAAACAGGTAGACTAGCCATGGGCACATGGTTTTATTTTGTTACCTTTTTATTCCTTTTCTTTCTTTAAAAATATTTTTTAAATTATTGAATATTAATTTTAATTTTTACAATCCAGAGCAAGGGGAAGTCTTAGAGATCATTTCATCCAAGACTCATGCTTTGTGGATGAGGAAACAGGTCTAGAAAAGAAAATGACTTGCCCAAGAGTCACACAGAGGGATCTGGGATTTGAAATCAAGTTCTTTGACCCACATGTCAAACAGAGACCAAATAGAATCAAGTGCCAAATTCAGTATAAAAAGTTAAGCACTTTTGACAACTCTGGTGTCTCAGAAGCCCTAAGTGAGTTACCATAGTAGGTCACTTGGCCTGATTTCCTTCACTGCCTGGAGAATTTGATATGTAATATGTCTAGCCTGTCTAAAGTGACATTTTGGTAACGGTTCATGTCCTTTAGGTGAAATGACCTATGAGTCTGCAGAGATGAAATAAAGCCAAAGCAACCCAGGATAATTACAGTCCCAGATTTCACCAGTCTGGCCTTGGACTTTGCATAGGATGATTTTGATCTCATTTTTCAGAATTTTTAGTTCCTTTGGGCACCAGCTTAGAGTAGAGATTGGCTTCTTTCCAGAGTTCCTCACTGCTGTAATGACTTCACAGCAAGTGAATGACTGGCCAGCTACTGTATGAGATAAGGGCCATGAGGAAGAAAGGCTTTAGAAGTCCCTTAGTAACTGAGCTATCCTCTCTTAGGCAAGTGATTGTGGGAAAAGGGAGATTTAAATCCCCAAGGTTCTGTTCTCTGGCATGGTTCATTAAGCTTCTTCAAGGCAAAAGACAACAAAATGGCTAAGACTTAAGAGCTAAGTCCTGACCTGGGATTCAAATCTTTCCACAATCTGCCTGGTCAATCTTAGTTTTTGTAGTACACACAGGCACTTAGATCACCTGACACCGGACACACCTGACACCTGACAGACATAGAGAAGCAAGCATACTTACCAACAGATAAACCCAGAAGCAAATATTTCCTTAACATCACACAGAGATAAGTTTACAATACAAACTCAAACACACTTTTGCAGACACATACACACGCATGTACACACATGCACACACACACACACAGAGTCCTTTCTCTCTTCTGGCAAGTTGACTTAATTCTTTCAGCTAGACTTGGCCAAGAAATTTGGAGAGTAGAACTGGTTTCCCCAATGGAAACTGTGTTATAGCATCTCTGAAAGTAGACTTTGGGACATCTCCCATGTTGTGTAAGCCTCTTCTACTTAATTGTAGGAGAAAAGGCCTGTTAAAATTGCAAATTGGATTTTAAATCAAACCAAGGACTTCCAAAATCTTAAATTTCTATCTCAGTGAGTCCTGTTGGCAGGGGTGTGGTGGGCAGAGAGACCTGGCTCCTCAGTTCCTACTGGATCAAGTCTAAAATCTTCTTAGCCTTGCACTCAAAGTTTTGAACCCAAGAATCATTTAATTTAATTCTCTCTCAGTTTCCCTATCCCCATTCTCTGCTCCAGTCAGGATGGTTTCCCCACAAACTTATAGCTATTTCTCACTTCCACACCTTTACTGAGGCCATTCCTCTTCTCCTCCTCCTCCTAAGGAAACCCTAGCCAATATTAAAGACCTAGATCATGATATCCCTCCTCTAGAAAGCCTTTCATGAGTACTCCACTCTAATCTAATTTCTGCACTCTGATTCCCCATAGCATGAATCATACATATATGGATGTAGTGAACAGAACATATCCTGAAATTGGGAAGACCTGTCCCTGACACATCCTGGAAGCATGACCCTGGGCACTCTAAATGTTCCAGGTAACTTTCTAAAACTCTTAAATTATAGAGAAGGTGCCAGTCGACTTTTTGTGAGAGAGAATTTCTTAAATCACTAAGATTGTGGGTCCTCTCCCAAGTTCTTATCCTATGCCTCGAGTTGGCATCTAATTATATTTTATCTCTGTTTGATGTGTGACTAGCTAGATCCTTAGCCATGTGAGACCAGGGCAGAATAGCAGTGCTTTCTTTTTCTTCTCTTTCCCTTAGGCTCCAGGTGCTGAGTGGGATCTGGAGAAATCCTTGCCAGTTTGAAAGCTAGATTGATTCTGACTCCTGAGGGATGGGTCTAACCTCTCAGCAGGGCTGTCAGGCTCGATGAAGCGGATGAGAGGTGGGGAGGACAAGGTTTCTGTGGCAAAGATCCCACCCTGGAGTTGGAGTCCAAAGCCATTGAGGGGGTCTCCTCTAAGGATCACTTCTGTTGTTTCTGTGTGCACGATCTGACCGCCAGGTCCCACAGTGCTGGAGGCAAGGGACACTGAAAGAATAGAATGATGTATTAGGTTGGATTAGGAAGCCAGGGGACAGATGGGGGCTTTTCTTTCACTGTTAAGAGTCTACTCCTCTCCAAGAATTTCTAAAGCATCTACACACTGGGCATGACTTTTCCTTTGAACATTAATAATTTCTGCTACAACCTTTTAATCCTATCCAGAATGAAAGATCCTTAGAGGATTTTTCTGCCTTTTATAAGGCAGCTAGATAGAGTAGAGGGTATAATGCTGGGCCTAGAAATGGAAAGATCTGGTTTTAAATCTGGACTCAGAAATTTACTAGCTATATGACCTTGGGCAAGTCATTTAACCTCAATTTGCCTCAGTTTCTTCAACTCTAAAATGAAGATAATAATAGCACCTACCTGATAGTGTTGCAATGAGAATAAAGTGAGAGAATTTTTTAGAAGTATTTAGCACATAGGAGGTACTTAATAAATGTTTATTTTCTTTCTCTTCCCTTTTTCCTTTGTCTCTCAGAAGGATAATTATGGATAGAGTAGGTAAAGAGAGAGGAAGGGGATAAAAAGAAAGGAGCCTTATAGTCAGGAGATTTCAGAATCTCAAAATTGGAAGGCCCTTCGGAGTCATCTATTTCAATCCCCAGCTAAAGCACGAATCCCTTCTCTGTGTCTGGCTTCTAATATGAGCAGTATATGGTTGGTGAGTATCATAGATCTCAAGATGGAAAAGACCTTGGAGACCATAGCATCCAACCTTTTCATTTTATAGATGAAGAAACTGAGGCTCAACAAGGTTAAGTGACTTACCTGAGGTCACAACAGTAGTAAATGCCAGAAGTCAGAGTCAAACACAGGTACTCTGATTCCAGAGCCAATATTCTTTCCCCTGTATCCTGCTGCCTGAAATTTGGATCTATCTACATTATCCTATAGGGACAAAAGATATGAAGTCATATTGGAAAAGCGGTGACTCTAAGCAAGGTCCAATTCTCAAAAGAGAGAGATGCTTATCTTCAAGTATACCTTGTATAGAAAGGACAGCAGCCACTGTTCAAATGCTAGGATCCCCCTGACTTCACTTTGAGTTAATTATAATCACATGCTTTGAAGGCTTACAAAGCACAGTGCTTACAACTCCAAGGTAGTTAGGAGAGAGGAAGTTGAAGCTCAGAGAGATTCAATAATTTACCAAAAGTCATACAGCTAGTAAATGTCAAGGCCAAGATTGGAAGCCAGATCTCCTGGCTCCAAGATCAGCACTCTTTGCACTATCTCACAATACATTGATTTCTCAGCTACATAATTACAATCTTTGGGTTATAAGCAGGTGTGTGATGGAGCCAGCTTGCACCAGCTCAGGAGAGTCAACTATTAAATTTTTAGCAGGAACTTTACACCTCATAAATTGGTGAATGTCACAAACCAGAATTTGATTTATTGTTTTGTTGATTGCTTAGACTTTAGAAAGATTTGGAGAAATTATTAATATAAACTTAAACTGTATCATGCATGTTTTAAAAAAAATTACTAGCACACTGCTGGTTGTAAGATATCTTAGGGGTTGTCTAGTCCAATCTCCTATTCATGCAGTCTTCCAGCCTCTGCTCAGATGCTTTTGGGAATAGGGGTCTTATTATTTTCCCAGGTATCTGTATTCTGTGATTAGACATATCTCATTGTGAGACAGTTCTTCCTCATGATGAAGCAAAATATTTGCCTTCTCTATAAATGTGCACACCTCTCATTGGTCCCATTTTTGTCCTCTGTAGTATCAACCCTAGACCTTATAGTAGAGTGCTATCTTCAGAATCTATTTTAGGGCAAGTAAATGTCTTAGGCAGGCAGGGATGAGAAAGCTACATGTTCCTGGTGTCCCTCTTTGAACCGCAGAATGTCTTTGCTTGATGACGTTGTTATAAATGGAACCAGGATACTCTGAGCCAAATTCAGTGCCCAACTGTCATAATCAGTTCCTCTCAGGTGCCTCATTTTCCTGTTCCCTGAAGATAACTTTTAGTTGGCTGGACTTCAAATTGTCCTAGTTTGGATAATGTTTAAACCTGCAAATTTCTAAAAATCTTTTTAGCAGCAGTGGGGAACTAATCCTAAAAAGTAATAATAACAATAAATAATCTAAAAGAGCAGACCCAGATTCTTCTCCTGGGATGACAGCTAAGGAAGACAGAAAAAAATCTAGGGAGCTAGTCCAATTAGTGGAGAAAAGTGGGAAGGGGACTAGGTTCATAGCATAATAGAACTGGAAGAGAAATCTTAGAATTTTGAGAGAGAAGGGTCCACAGAATACAAAATACTAGGACTGGGAGAGGATTTAAAACAAAATGCTCAAGAGCTGGAAAGGACCTTTTAATGCAAAATGCAGAAGATAAAAGAGAGTTTTTAACATAATTCATTAGAACTAGAAGAAAGAAATCTTAGACCTAGTCTAGGCCAATCCTCTTGTTTTAGAGAACCGAGGACCAGAGAAAAAATATCTAAAGACATACGTTTATTTGGAGTCAGTTTCCTTACATGAACTTTTGTACTCCTTTTTTCTTTGTCTTCTCCTCATCATGGTTGCCCGGGGGCTCATGGGTTGGGTGCTCCGAGGTAGTGTGCTCGAGTTTGGGCATGAGAAGCCATGAGCGTTCATCATTGGTGAGGAGAAAGGGGCGGCAGACAGGGCTGGGGAGAAAATTAACCATAGTTCAAAGATGTGGCAGAGCCTGCCCCCAACTCTGTAACACACCTGTCAACACCCTGCAGAACTCCACATTTCAAAGGGCTTAACAGGAGCCCATTCATTTAAAAGAAGATCTGGAGCTTTAGAATGTCCACAATTTGTTAAAAGTTTTCCCCCCTTTTGGACCTTAAATCAATTTGGGCTTAATAGTACAACATCAAAGCCCAAGAGTGTCCATGTTCTTTATTCCTAACATAACCAGAAGAAAGGGATCTTTAAGGTTTTTTATTGCTTGTCTGACATGGTGTGCACCATGTTTTGCCATTTTACCATGAGGTGCCATAAAAGCTGAGCTGATGTCAAAACTCTTTCTCCCTCTTCTTCCTAAGCCAGTGATTTCATTTCCTGAAAATAAGATTAGCTATTTGCCATTGCCCAGATGTGCCATTTCTTACTCCTCTGCCTTTCTTTATATTGTCCTCAAATTTCTAGCCAGCTTCAAACCGTAGCCATTTCCCGCGTGAAGCCTTTTCTAGGCATATTAATCACGAATGGCCCTTCCTTCCTGAAGCTTTGCACTCTGTTTGGTTTACGTTTTCTCTACACATACCATGACTAGACTGTAAGTACTATAATGGCAAGGCCTTAAATAATAATAGCATAGTGGTTAGTACTCATTAGACCAGGGCTCTTAATCTGGGGTCTGTGAGTCTGGTATCTTTAATAATCTGATAACTGTATTTCAATTCAATTTTTTGTCATCATTGTCAATTCAATTTCCATTTCAATTCAATAATTGTCTTCCTTTGTAATCCAGTATATTTTATTTATGTTAAAGCATTATTCTGAGGACTCCGAAGGTTTCAATAGATTGCCAAAGCAGTGAATGATCCAAAAAAAAAAATCAGGAGCCCTTGCAATTGGAGAGAGTTCTAGAACTATAGTCAAGAAGACCTGGGTTCTAGACCTGCCTCAGACACCTGCAGCCCTGGGCAAGTCACTTAATCTCTATTTGCCTTAGTTTCCTGATCTATTAAATGGGGATAATAGCAGGATTGTCATGAAGATAACATGAGATAATATATGTAAACCTTAAAGTGCTATGTAATATTAGTTATCACATTGTTGTTCTTTTAATTATTATTATTATGAATGGAGTGAATTGAATTACAATGTTCCACTCCAATTCCTGCTATTGGCAGGAAGGCCATGCCCTTCTACAAGACTGTACGTTTCACAAGGACAGGAATTGTGTTGTGTAGCTAGGTAGAATGATGGATAGAGCACCAGGCCACCAATCGAGAGGACCTGCATTCAAATCTGACTTCAGACGCTTCCTAGTTGGGAGACCCTGGGGAAGCTACAATCACCTAGCTCTTGTCCTTTTGTCTTAGAGTTGTTACTAAAATAGAAAGAGTTAGAAAAATCTGTATAATCTGAGCTCCTACCATATTTCCTATATGTAGGATGTATGTATGTATGTATGTGTGTATATAGAGTATGTAGTATGTATGTAGAGGATATGTAGAGTAAAGGGTCTGATGATGACTAAAATTGCCAAAGGCACACTGAATTATGAGAGTCTTGTGGTAAAGGGGAAATAAAACTAGTTCTAGAGTTAGAAGACTTGGTTTCAAATCAAGGCTGCTCCTGTGTGATGAGCTATGATCCTATGCTCTACCATGTATTATACTCATCTGTACATGTGCTACTGCCCTCACTAGGATAATCAATCCATCGGCAAGCATCGATTAAGGCCAGAATCTGTGCCGAGTATTGGGAAAACGAAGACAAAAGTGGAACAGTCCCGGCCCTCAAGGAGCCTTTGTGCTAACAGGGAAGAAAGGATGGCTATCTCTGTATCCCTGGTTATCTAGTATCTTGCACATAAACACACACACACACACACATACACACACAGTTAAGTACGCAATCAATGATAGTTGAATTTATTTAAATCTCGACTCTTTCCAGATGGATAATTATTCCATTTTTAATCCAGACTCACTGCCTGAAGATGAGAGAAAAATAAATGAGGTTGCTATTGGCCCTGGTTCTCATAGAAGCCTTTAGCCATCTAGATCCGAGGGCTGGGCCAAATTCTTACGTTTGCAGTAATCCTGGCTAGAGGGCTGATTCCAAGTTGGTGTCTTGCAATGGCTGGGATGGTGGCTGGGGCAGTAGTTGACACAGGGGTCCCAACAGTGGTGATGGTCACTCTTCTGCACCTTCACTGTGTCCAGACCACAAGCGACCCAAAATAGGTAAAAGAGGCAGGGAAGGAAGAGGGGAGAAAGAAGAAAAAGAGATGGCATGGGCATTAGGGGCTGTACAATCTAATGGGAAGCCAGTCAGAAAGAGGAGAAGTGACTATTCCAATTGACAATCCACCCTGTAGACACTGCTTTGGATCTCTGAAGAAATACGGGCAAAAGGTTGGTTCAGAGAGGGCTTGTCTCCTCAGAGACAGGCTTACCTTCATTTGTCCCTATGCCATTCGACCCTTTTACAGATAAGTACTTGGGATAGTGTGGGCAGCCTTAAGTGCTCTTTCTAGCTCCTGAGTGTCAAAATTCTCTCAGTGATCCAACCTCTTCCATGATGTAGTGGTAAGGACCCCAGATTTGGAGTCTGAGGATCTGGGTTTGAATCTCAGTTCCTATAGCCTACATTACCTTGAGTAAGTTAATTCTGCTTGATAGTCCTCAGTTTCCTCATCTGTAAAATGAGGGAATTGGACATAGGGATCTCTAATGCTGCTTCCAGCTCTAATATCCTAAGATTCCATAGTCTGGTGTCTTTTATCCCCTCAGAGCTTTGGTGAGACATTTGTGAAACCTAGGTGAGGTTTGACAATTTTGTGACCCTCCTCCCCCAAATCTGCTCTTATGATCATGTTATATAAAGCTGAAAAAGGTCATTGCAGTAGTCTGATCCCCTCATTCTGAAGATGAATTTATTCTCAGAAATTGTGACTTGTAGCATAGGTAATGAATGTCAAAGGTGATAGAATCCTGGTCCCTCCAGAATCCCAGGGTAGTTCACTCATGCCATCAATGTCTCAAAATGTCTTACAGGATCACAGAATCAATTCAGAGCTGGGAGAAAACAGAGAGATAGCCTAGTCCAATTCAGTCATTTCTCAAGTGATGAAATCAAGACTCAGAAAGCTTGAGTGACTTGCTGATGTGACTGTTTCATACTGAGCTATGGTCAAGAAAGTTGTTGTCCTTTGTATATGAAGATCAAAATGATACCACTGGTCCTGTCTTCCAAATCTTGAATAAATTGGATTTAAGTGAGGCAGAGGTGCACAAAGTCATCACTCACTCTCTCTTTCAGAGTCATCAAAGTCCAGTGGGAAGACAAAAGTCAAGACAACTGACTCCAGAAATAGACTTCTGGATAAAGTCAATTTTCTTACATTGTTATGCTTTCTGGAAAGGGTGTTCTGTTCCCTAGCATGGGTTTATCATCATACAAATAAAATATCAGGGTTCTTCGGAGAAGAGAGTTTTTGAAATAAAAAAAATGATCACATATGGATCATGGACAATGGAAAGGTTTGGCTATGGAACTCTAGATAAGGAGACAGTTGACCTGGGTTCAAGTCTCTGCTTTGATATTTACTAACTATGTCATCTTAAGCAAGTCACCAAACCTCACTTTCCTCACCTGAAAAATGGGAATAAATATTTGCACTACCTACCTCACAGGACTGTGGTGAGCAAAGTGTTTAATAGGACTTAAAAACCCAGAGAGATGAGAGTTGCCATTTCCTTTGCTCCTTTTTCTCTCTAGGTAATTCTCATTCCAACTCAACCACATCGAAGAGAAGATGGTTAGAGATCTTGGACAATATAACTACTATACAATGGAAATGTTGACTCTTGAGTTCTTGAGATCTCTGAGGGCAAGGGCTATCTTTTGCCTCTTTTTGTACCTCCAGCACTCAGTACAGTGCCTGGCATATAATAGGCATTTAATACATTTTTTTTTGACTGAGTCACAGAACTAGGGGTCAAATTCTGCCTCTGAGATCTATGACATATATGACCTTGGACAAGTTATGTCACTTCTGTGGAGCTCAGTTTCCTCATCTGTAAAAAGGTTGAATTAGAGGGCTTCTGAAATGTTCTCTGGCTCCAGATATATGATCCTATGAATAGTAGAGCTGGTGAGGGGCTTGAAATCCATCCAAAAGGCAAAGCATCTCTCATGTACACCTGCAATTTCTCTTACACATGAAACTCCCATGTTTTTTCCAACATGTGCTCATGATTTCATCTGTGCATGGAACTCACAGTGAGGAAGGAAATTCCCTCTGCCAAGATAGATCAACAGCTCTTCTGCAACTTATAGTCTCAGAAGGCTGCCTGGGACATTTGTTGAGAAATTAAGTGATTTATCAAGAGTCACCCTGCCAGTGTGCGGGAAGATGGCCTGAAATTCAGGCTTTCCTGACTATAAAATGAGCTCTCTTGTCACCCTGCCTCCTGTTGTACATTTATGAAAGCCCCATTTTACAGACAGGGAAGCTAAGGCATGGGGAAGTATCTTTGTCAAAATTACACTATGAACTGGGGCAAAACCAAAACTGGATCCAAACTCCATCTCCTAATACTTCCCACTGATGCAGAAAGAGAATTGCAAAACTAAGCTCTGGTTAGTAGCAAATGATCTGTGAACCGGAATTTTTTTGGGAAAGATAATACCCTTTTTCCCTGCATCTCTGGGATTAATAGTTAATATTTTTGTTGTTGTTCAGCTGTTTCAGTTGTGTCCAATTCTTTGTAACCCTATTTGGGGTTTTCTTGGCAAAGACATTGGAAAGGTTTGCCATTTCCTTCTCCAGCTCATTTTACAGCTGAGGAAACTGAGGCAAACAGGGGTAAGTGTTATGCCCAAGGTCATACAGCTGCTAAGTATCTGAGGGTAAATTTGAATTTGGGACTGCCTGACTAGAGTCTGGTGCTCTATCCATTGAACCACTTAACTAATATTACCTAGCACTCTAAGGTTTACAAAGCATGTGACATTTTGCACACACATATGTATCTATACATATATGTATGTACATATAGTATCCCCAAAGTCTTAATGCAAGTTTAAGTTCTATTAGCTTAAACCTGAACTAAGATGTTGGGATGCCTTATAATTGTGTGTGTGTGCATGTGTTTTATATATCTATCCATATATCATACCTATACATATATATACATACACACAACTATTTTTGCATATATAATTTCATCAGATGGTCTCAACCAACCCTATGATTTGGTGCTATTATTCTCATTTTACCAATAAGGCAATTGAGTTACAAAGAGGTTAATTGACTTGCCTAGGATCACACAGCTTATAAAAATTTATGTAGGGACTTGAACTCAAGTCTTCTGGATACTTGATCCACTGTCCTATGTACTACTATGTACCACAATGCCTCCCAAATGCAATATGCCCAAAGATCCCATAACCATAATCAGGCTTCACTTAACCTTTTGCCATGATCAAGATCTAGTTTTCACAATGGGCTCATTTCAAGATTTCTTGGTGAACATCTAGAACTGTTAGAATTGAAAGAGATTTGATGACGGCCTAGTTCAATTCCTTCATTTTAAAGATAGGGAAATTGAGTCACAGAAAGGTAAAATTATATCCCTAAATTTACAGAGTTAATAAGTGATGCAGACAAGATTCCAAGGCAGATTTCTACCTCCAAATCTATAGTTCTTTCCTCTAATCTCTTTCTTCCTTCCTCTTCTTTCTTTGTTTCTTTCTTCCTTCTTTCCTTCCTTCCTTCCTTTGTTTCATTGTTTCTTTCTTCCTTCTTTCCTTCCTCTCTCCCTCCCTCTCTCCCTCCCTCCCTCTCTACCTCCCTCTCTCCCTCCCTCCCTCCCTCCCTCCCTCCCTCCCTTCCTTCCTTCCTTCCTTCCTTCCTTCCTTCCTTCCTTCCTTCCTTCCTTCCTACCTTCCTTCCTTCCTTCCTTCCTTCCTTCCTTCCTTCCTCACCTGTCTTAGAATCAATATTATATATTGGTTCCAAGGCAGAAGTGCTAGACATTTAGGTATTGGGGATTAATTCAGGTAGGAAGTGTCTGAGTTCAAATTTGAACCCAGGACCTTTTTGTTTCCAGGTCTGGCACTCTCCCACTGAGCCACCTAGCTGCCTTCTCCATTGATCTTTCTATATCTTACCCATCTTCTGAACTGTAAACTCCATGGAGACAGAGATGGATTTACATTCCTCCCTGTATTGGCCTCAGTCCCGAACGTAAACATTTTAGCATTCTAAGTTCTAAGTCAGAAAGATCAAGCGCACATTTCCAAGTGTTGCCTGAACCAGATTAAAATGTAATTGGGAAATATTTAACAAAATAAATAAAAATACAACCGAGCATAGGTAAAATATTACATTTTTAAAACTAAGTCAATATGCAGCAAGCAGGAATTCTTACCTATGATTTAGTGGCTTCTGCTTCTATTTGTGCTAGACTCCACTGCTTTAAAGCACTCAAATATTTGCGAAAGGTAGGGATAGTGGGGCGAGGAGTAAGAGAGGAATAAAGGCTAAGGTAAATGGCATTTTTGTAGGTTTAAGAGAGATTTTAGCTAGTTTTTCGTTGGCTCTGATGAAGTGGAACATTACTAAGGTTTCTGACCAAGACCAGGAAGAGACTTGACTTTGGTCATTCCCCCAACAAATCCTCTTTCTGCTCCTTTTTTTTTTTTGACTATGGAATCTAAAACAGTGTGCTGAAATCCCCAGAAGAAATCCAATACCAAGTCAGGACAGGCCCAGGTTTCTTTTGCTTTCTACCATTTCTATATGTCCATTAGCCCTGTATCAGTCTCTAGCCCAGATGTGTTCAAGCAGCTGGTAGGGTTGTAAGATCAATATATTTATTATTAGTGCATCATTTGAAGATAGATTCCAGATAGTACCAGATTCCTCTCTGCCTTGCTCAGCTGCCCCTGCAAATTCCTTTCTCCCTTTGTAGAGACCGATGATACTATTTACATCTCACCGAGGAATGGCATGAGGATTTGCTTCCAGTACATGGAGTACATGCATTTGAATTTTTGTTATTTCCCCAAATCTAGCTTGGAACTTTCAGGCTTTATTTAGCCTGGGACTTTCTCCTTTCTTGTCTCTAATTACATGAGCTAGGAGGGAGTTTAGAAAACATCTACTGGAGTGGGGAGTTGGGGGCTACTTGAACTCCTCCTGTCCCTCTCCAACCTCCTAGGGCTTCAGGTCTCTTCCTGGTCTTTAACTGTACTTCCTGACCCTTCCTGGCTTTCTCCACCTCCTTGTCTTCTTTCCCCTGCTCCTTGTTTTTCCTCCCACCTTGTGTAGCAGATGGAGGTTGGGATCCAGGAGACCAAGAAACTTGGTTCAAGTCATAACTCTGCTATCAAAATTCATCTGTGAATTTAGATGATTTGTTTTCTTTCTGGACCTTGGGCCCTTTCTTCTACAAAATGAGGTGACCTAGATTGTAGGGAAAATGGAAACCTGCCTTGGGTAGAGAGTTTCCTTATCTAGAATTCCCTATGTCAATAAAAACATAGAACTAGACCAAGAAAAGATTATGATTATGACGAATGATAGACATAGGACATGGTAACCACCCTCATGGATCTTACAGACTAAAATAAGGGAAGTTAGTCAGGCAATAAACATTTATTAAACCCCTACTATGTGCCAGCACTGTGCTAGGCTCTAGGGGAACAAAGATGGGCAATAGAAAGAATCAATGGTTCTGGAGTAGGAGGACCTGAGTTTGAATCCTGATTCTGGTGCTTACTTATGGGTCTCAATTTCCTCATCTGTCAATGAAGGGATTGGACTAAAAGGGTCACAGAGGCCTCTTCCGGTTCTAAATCTGTGACCCTCTATTCCAAGAGGCCCTTCTATTTCCCAGGGAGTGTAGTAGAAAGAATACTGAATTAGAGTTCACAGAGATATAGTCGGTTCCACTTACTGGGTGTGTGACTTTAAGCAAATTAATTCTCCTCCCTGGGTTGCACTTTCCAAACTTGTCCAAACTGAAGGCACTCTAAGGCCCTTTTGAGATCCCAACGGGTACCATGTTTTCAACCATGTTTTGCCATCTTTTCCTCCTTGTTTTTCCTACCCTGGGCCAGATATGGAGGCTTGCCCTGCAGGGCCCCTCAGCTGCTATTTAAGTCCAGTGAGATAAGTCCTGGCATCTTGAGGAAGCACCAGGGCCAGCTTCCTGCATGCTGCTGGATGGCTGCCCCATCTGCCGCACCATTGGGCTTGGCCCAACCCACCTGCATCAGGAGGCTTCAGGGGGAGCCTGCTCTGGTGAGCCGGCAGGATCTCCAACTTGACATTCTCTGTGGTGCTGGCTAACAGCTGCATTGCCTCTAGCACAGAGCAGTGCTCCGTGCTGGTGCCATCGATGGACAGGATGTGGTCGCCAATGTGCAGGGCCCCGCACCTGCAGAGAGGAGCAGAGACAGGCTCGTGCCAACCCAAGGGCTGCAGGATGGATGAGGGAAATGGGTTGGGGCTGGCAGGGAGGCAAGTGGCAGCTGCGAGGCTCAGATGAAGCTTGGGGGAAAGAAAGAGCTGTTGAGTTTGGGGGTGGAGGAGAGTTCATTGCTGACTTCTGACCTGGGGAGGATGGGATCAGGGCCTCGTACACATGGGAGACCTGCAGTGCTGGAATCATAGGATCATTGATTTAGAGCTGGAGGAAGGGACCTCCAAAGTCAACTGGCCCAAACCTATCATTTCACAGATGAAGAAACTGAGGTCTAAAGAGAGAAGGTAACTAGCCCAAGGTCACGCAAGTAGGTAGTAAGGGGCAGAACTGGGATTTGAACCCATATTTTCTGACTCCAAATCCAGTGCTCTTTCCACTTTCCCCTCCCTCATTTCTGGAGAGATCACTCCCTTATTCCCAGCTTGGGGAAGGTGGCAGGGGTCAGGGAAAGGGGGAGGATGGGGTCTGTCCCTTCTCTCAACAGCATCAATTCTGGGGACAGGAATTTGGGATGGAGCCAAGGATGGCATGAAAGGATATATTGGAAACCTTCCTTGAGGCTCTGGTCAGGGGGCCCAGTGGCAATGAGCAGTGCCTCACACTAAGCGCATCTGTGGGACACCTGCCATACCTGTCTACAACGCTGGCCGGCTTGATCTTGTCAATCACAATGACCTGTTTGTTCCTGTGGGTGCCAGAGGTGATCGAGATTCCCAGAGTAGAGCCCGGCGTCTTGGCTATTTCCACTAATAAAGGACCTGAGGCGTTGGCTACTGTATCTGGGAAGGGGAACAGGGTGCGTTTGAGAGAACAAAAGAGAGAGGAAGGGAACACCAGTCAGTGTGAACTTTGGGGGCTGCAGGGCTAGGCAGGAAGGAGTCTTGATGGCTGCTTTATTTTACTTCAAGAAGAGGAGAAAGAATAAAGGAGGAGGCCCTGACGGATAGGCCTACTGTAGACTCAAGACCGATTGCTTTTCATTGTTCTCTGCATGTCCTTGGGCCCCTCTAAAGTTAGACTAATCTGGCTACAGCTTCCAGTAGAATGGACAGAATCATAAAAGTATAAAGTATTAGTCTGGAAAAACCTTTAAAGATCATCTAATTCAAGGCTTCCTAGTCATTTTGGCCCCACATCAGTTGGATTTCTGTAAGTCTTACTGTGTTCCCTATTCAATAAAACAAAAAAAAATCATGATAGATTTTACCATGAATATAAGAAATAAAATATTCACCCAAACTTTTTAACTTAGAAATCGATTCTAAAAATAAAATTTTAAAACTGTTTCCTGTATTCCCTTGTCAAGCTTCTTGTACTCTCTGAAAGTCTGTGTATCCTACATTGGGAATCCCTGATCTAAGACAACCATTTCATCGTGAAAAGAAGGAAACAGGCCATAGAGAGTCACACAATGAGTTTGTGGCAGAGCCCAGACTCCTGACTTCTAGTCAAATATTCTTTCCATTGTGTCCAAGGACTCTGCCTGGCCCCGGCCCCCATCTCTGCTCCTGACTCATCTCTTACTCAGCCAGGCTTTCTTCTGCACACTGAGACTATAGGCACACCAAAAACATGGACAAGGAGGGGGGCTGGAAAACTCTGTTGCACCCAATTTATGTGCTTTGTATACCTATAGGCCAGTCTAATGAGGAATAGCTCATTACCTGACATGCCTTTCTGCATAGCGGATATCTAGTAGTAGATATTGACTTCCGCAAGGATATGGTTATCGTGGTGTCTGAATGTTAGAACTGCTCAGTGGGAAATATGTATCACGACCTAGTATATTCCTCACCTGCCACCTGGATGAGAGCCCCCATGGACTCGCTATATGCAGGATTATTTGTTTCCTTCAGGGACTCAAATCCAAAGGTCCCCCAAACTCACTCTTAAATTACCTTGGGAACTATATCCACAACTCTCTCTCTCTCTCTCTCCCTCCCTCTCTCTCTCTCTCTCTCTCTCTCTTTCTCTCTCTCTTTCATTCTTTCTTTCTCAATCTCTCTTTCTCCCTCTCTCTCTCTTTCTCTCTTTCATTCTTTCTTTCTCAATCTCTCTCTCTTCCTCTCTTTCATTCTTTCTTTCTCAATCTCTCTCTCCCTCTCTCTCTCTCTCTCTCTCTCTCTCTCTCTCTCTCTCTCTCTCTCTCTCTCTCCTCTCTCTCTCTCTCTCTCTCTCTCTCATTAGGATAGGATTTTGGATAAGGGAAACACAAGAGGTAAAAACATATAAAAATCTACTTTATTGTTTTGGAAGGGAAAGGACTTTTCAGTTCTTGCACAGTTTTGCAAATTGCAAACCTTTCCATCCTTTATCATACTCTTTATGTCTGTCTGTCTCTGTCTCTCTCTTTCATACACACACACATATTCTCATGCTCTCTCACCTTGAAGGATCATGAATTAACTAATCAGTCTCCCTACCATGCTACAGATCATTCAAGCCTGACAGCCCTCTACCCAATCTGATCTCTGACTTTCTCCTTCATACAGATATTCTTTGGCATAAATGTTTGGTGCTGGCCTCTGGTCATGCCAATTTCTCTGATGATCGGACTCAAGAGAAGACTGAAATGTTCTCTCTTAGCCCAGGAGATAATCAATCACTTTGGACAGCTATGCTCTCTCTCTGCTATCTCTTTGGAGTCAGTTAGAGCTGAGAGGGACCTCAGAGATTACCTAGGTCCAGAGTCCTCATTTTCTTTTTGTTGAGTTGTTTCAGTCATGTTTGACTCTTTGTGATTGCATTTGGGGATTTCTGTCAAGGATACTAGAATGATTTGCCATTTTTTCTCCATCTAATTTGACAGATGAGGAAACTGAGGCAAACAGCATTAAGTGATTTATTTGCACAGTCATGGGTTACTAGCCACAGTTAGGGAGTGTCTGAGGCCAGATGTGAACTCACAAAGATGAGTGTTCTTGACTCCAATACAGTGCTATTCACCTAGCTGCCTCTCATTTTAGGTGAGGAAACTAAAACTCAGTAAAAGTGACTTGTCCAAGGTAACAGAGGGAGTCAGCATCAGAGTCAGTCAGATCCCATATTTCCTTCTGTGCCACAATCATTTTTTGGGAGATGCCCCCATCTTTATCCCAATGACCAAAGGTTTATAATGTCTGCATCTTAGCTGATTGGGGTTGGGGAGGGGTGAGGGGGTGAAGGACCAGAATGTCTGCACCAATCTCTGCCCCAGGGTGCCTTATTTTCTTCCTTCTTTTTTCTTATTTTCCCTTGCTTTTCTTGCCTCTTTTCTCACTGTTCAGACTTCATTTTGAAGGTGACTTTGCAGGCCTCCCTCCATATTGTTCTCCTCTGTACATCCTCTGATACTTCTTAAAACTCTTTTTTGAGGTATTTGTGGTAGAGAGAAACTAGAGGGCAAATAAGAAGAGGATCTATAATAATTTTCTATGAGAGAATGTTAGGGGAAGCAGCAGGTAAAGTGGAGCTGAAGGATGGGATTGCACATCTTGGTGCTGTCATTTACTTGCCTTGTGATCCTGGGTAAGTCATTGAACATTTCTTAGCCTTAGTTTTCTCACCTCTAAAATGGAGTTGAATTTAAGAACTAATCAACCAATGAGACTGAAGGAAATACCTACTATAGACATGTTACCCATCAGAAATCCTTTAGCGCTCTAGCTATAGGATCTTATTCTGATAAGAGTAAGGGAAGGGGGTAGCTGAGTAGAACAGTGGATTAAAATAGCCTTCTTCTTGCCTGGAAGCAAGAAGACCTGAGTCCAGATCTGGCATAAGACACTAGCTGGGTGACCCTAGATAAGTCACTTCGCCCTGTTTGCCTCTGTAAAATAAGCTGGAGAAGGAAATGACAAACTGCTCCAGTATCTTTAAGGAAACCTCCAAATGGGGCTCTGAAGAGTCAGACACAACTGAAAGTGACTGAACTGAACTTAGAACACATGAAGGTACCTAGGAGTTGAGGCAGGTGCATCAAAGGAAATTGGAACATACAAGTTATAACTGGAGAGAGACTTACAGATGTTACATTCCAGTCCATTTTAATATAAGGGAAATCCAGTTTGAAAAATGAGGGTGACTTCCTAATTGCACAGAGTCACTCTTCTAGAGGCTCGGAGGTCCTTTAGTTTAAGCAGAGGATGAAAGTGAGGTCTAAGTAGGTTAAGTGATTTGTCAAAAGTCACACTGGTAATATCAGAGTAGAATTTGAACTCAAGTCCTCTGCCTCCAACATGCAGAAGCCATACTTCCATGTTATCTATTTGGCTTTAGAAGGTCTTGGGTGAGCTACTAGCCTGGACAGGGGTGGGAGTCAGCCACTGGAGTGCATGTTTTATTTGGTGTGTAGAGAGGGAGAAGGATGAGTTATAATTCCGGGTTTTAGGCAGGCCAGTTATAGTCTTAGGATTCAAATGTGAAACCTGTGGAGGAAACCCCATCTCTGGGAAGGGAACAGAAAAGTCTTCCTGACTCCTTGGAGAATGGTTTGATTAAGCAAACAGGGGTCAGAGATCTGTAGTTTAGCACAATTAGGAGAATGGTTAGAACAGGGCTGTTGTGTCCAAATTTTAAAATAATACAAGTAAACACAAAGCAAATTAGATGTTCAACAACTGTTAAATTGAATAGTACTAGGGGCAGCTAGGTAGCAGTGGATAAAGTGACAGACCTGGAGTCAGGAGAACTTGGGTTTAAATGTGGCTTCAGACACATCATAGCTATGTGACCCTGGGCAAGTCACTTAACCCCAATAGCTTTTGCCACTCTTCTGTTTTAGAACCAATGCTAAGAGAAGGTAAGGATTTATTTAACAATTTGAATAGCACTCAGAACTTTTCCCTCTCAATCAACCTTTATTAAATGCCTGCTTTGTGCCAGGTACTGTGTTAGGGAAGAAAGATTAAAGGCTGAAATGTCTTGGACCTTAAGAAGCAGCCATTATAGAGGACAAAAAGACCAAGTTAACAACCAAAGTTCTCATGCTATGAATGGAATTCAAGAAATTTCACACAAGAGAGAAACAAAAATATGTTAACTAGGATTGATTGCCACTTACTTCCATCACTTTGGTGTGCACTGGCTACTCTAACCTGTTTTAAAACCAGGATAACACCACCACCAGTTTCCTGGGAACTCAGATCCTCTGAAGTCTTCTCTAGCACTTTTTTTCCATTATGCTGCTCAGCACACAAGTTAAATGCCTTCCTCAAGAACAGCCTGTTCTACAGACTGAAGGCTGACTCTCCTGAGCCCCACGGCTTGCTTTTAGCACTCTGGACAGAGCTTCTATCTACAGCCTCAGGCAACAGGTTTGGGATTTGCCTCATCTTGCCCTCTTCTACCATCTCCAAGGGCTGCCCAACCACACCAGCTAACCTGCTGAGAAAGCAATAGTTCACATCCCACACAGTGAGGCACGTCTGCCTATAGGGACGGTCTGTTGAGCTGAAATCCTCGACAGCATCAATGGACTTGTCAGGAGATGGTGTCAGGCGATCGATCAATTGCTACCCTAGCTAGCCCACTCGGTCCTTTGCCAAGGTCTTCTCTGGCACCACCAAGTCCCTCCAATCTAATGATGCCTTGGACTGGTTCAGAAGGTCTACAGGATGAACCATCTCAGTTCATATAACTTGTCTGTCTTTCCCTCTAGGACTATCCACTCATATAATTTAAGACCTCCTAAAATGCCCTGCTTACCAAAAATACCTTCTCTGCTGAGCTCTTCTGGTGCCCAAAATTCACCTCCTGGTTGTTTCTGATGCCTGACATGGGCTAGCCACACCTGGATTAAGGAAGTGTTTTCCCATCATAGGCACAAAGCAGGACCTTCAGGATTCAATGCTTCAGACCTTGGGGAGGTAGATCAATCTCTGTTCATTTAATTAATAAGCATTTATTAGGAGCCTACTATGTGTCATGCAATGGCAACATAAAGACAAAATTAAAATAGGCTCTGCATAAAGGACCTTAAAATCTAGATGCAGAATGAAATATAATATGTATCTATATGAGTATTTCCAAACTAGGTACCAAGTAGGTACAAAGTGATTTTTTTAGGGGGGAGTGTTGGCAGCTGGTCAAGGAAGACCTTGTCAGGAAGAAATGGAGGTTTTAGGAAGCAGAAGTGAGGAGGAAGAATATTCCAGGAAAGGTGGGACTACCTATACAAAGATGTGGAGATGGGAGATGAAGGGTTGTATATGAGAAACAGGAAGAAGGAAAGTTTGCCTAGATTGGATCGTGCTCAAAGGGGAGTAATGTGCAATGAGTCTGGAAAGGTAGTTTGGGACTAGGTTGTGAAAGGCTTTAAAGGCCAAACAGAGGAGTTTCCATTTGCACCTAGAGGCAATAGGGAGCCACTGGACTTCTTTGAGTAGAGGAATAACATGATCAAACTCATGCCTTATGAAAATCATTTTAGCAACTGAGTAAAGGATGGGTTGGAGTGAGGCAAAGCTGGAGATCCCTGGATTAGATTTGTTGACCTGGTCTTGCTCTGACTGCAAATGAGCTAAGAACATAACTGGCTTCTCTTTCTCTCTCCTTTCCCTTTTCCTCCTTTCAATTCTCCCTCTATTTCCTTCTCTTTCTACTTTTCTCCTCTTCCCTTATTCTCCCTTTCTCCCTCTCTCCTTTTTCCTAATCTCTTCCTTTCATCCTCATCCTCCCTCTCTTCTGCTCTCTCTCTCTCTCTCTCTCTCTCTCTCTCTCTCTCTCTCTCTCTCTCTCTCTCTCTCTCTCTCTCTCTCTCTCTCTCTCTCTCTCTCTCTCTCTCTCTCTCTCTCTCTCTCTCTCTCTCTCTCTCTCTCTCTCTCCCCCCTAGGATTTATGAATGAGTTTATCTTAAGTCCAGAGAGGCTGGAAATCCATCTCCATCCTTTTGATAGGAATAGTTGTGTACTTTATATACTTGGAATTATTGTATAAAAATGTATTCTAAGCTAAATAGCAAGGAGGAAGAATGTTGGACTTAGAATCAGGAAGACCTGAGTTCAAATCTCACCTCAGACATAAGTAAGCTGTGTGATCCTGAGCGAATCACTTAATTTCTATTTGCTTCAGTTCCTACCCCCACCCCATAAAATAGGGATTAAAATAGTTTTTTCTATTTTTATTATCATATTCATTAAAACCCATGTTATAGGGTTGTTGTGAGGATGAAATGAGATACCATATTTCCCTTTTAAGTGCTCTATTTAAAAAATGTTGAAGAGCTTTGAAAATCTTAATGTGACATATGAGTGATTTTTATTGTTCAATTATTTTTCAGTTGTGTTTGACTCTTCGTCAACACACTTGGGGTTTTCTTGACAAAAAGACTATAATGATTTGTCATTTCTTTTGCCAGCCCATTTTACAGATGAAGAAATGAAGGCAAAATAGGTTAAGTGACTTGCCCAGGGCCATATGGTTAGCAAGAGTCTGAGGCCATATTTGAATTCAGGAAGATGGGTCTTCCTAACTCCAGGTGCAGCACTCTGCCCATTGAGCCACCCAGCTGCTCCCATATAAATACCAAATATTAAGAATAATATTAATTGAAAAGCCTCATTATTGATGGATGTTTATGTTTCAGTCAATTGACAGGCATTTTAAAAATACTTACAATGTACCAGATTGGGCAAACAATAAGGAGCAAGTAAGTATGGTGGATGGTAGAATGTATGTAAGAAGAATGGAAAAGTAGGAAGGTTGGGAAGAATTGACATGGCAAACAAAGGAGTTTGGATTTGATCTTAAGACTCATAGGGCTGAAAATCCTCCTAATGGTCCATCTTCCTGATAATTCAACCACCACAATCAATCCAGGAGCACTTATCGTATATGGTAGGCTCAAGTGTGTTCATTTCTGAGCTAAGAATTCTTCTTCCTGAGGATCCCACCTGAATATTTCTCTCCCTAAAGAAAAACAGTTATTTTGTGGTTTCAGTTTTGCTCTAAGACCAAAGCCAGAAAATTCAGGAAGTCCTGGCACCCTAATAGATTTTGGGGTGCAGCATATTTACAAACTTCCTCCCATCAGTCCAATAGACTTTCCACAGCAACTTGATGAAGTAGGTGGTGAAAGTATTATTCTCTCCATTTTACAGAAGAAATAGGTAAAGCTCAGAGATAGCATTTGTTCTGGGGCACACAGGAACAAGAAATAGGAAGGGGTCTAAAACTTGGCTAATTTGAAACTCAGTCCATCCCATCCTCTCTCTATTTTACAGAGCAGTCAAGTCCCTTTAATTCACTATTTTTTTAGGTTGATTTCTTTTTTCAAAACTGAGAAACATTCTATTTATTCTAAAAAAAATGAATTTGCTGCAGAGAAGGGAAAAGCCAGCTTCCCAAAGGGAAGCACTGGAGGCCAAAGGGAAGTTCCCTAACAGAACCTGTAGGCATGCAGGCTTGGTGGTACCCGGCACAGGATGGGGGCTCCCACACATCATCCCCCATCTCCTCAGCTGACACTCAAATGCACCTGCCCTTTTCAATGAAATACTTTTCCTGGCTTTGAATCGTGCCTCCTGGAATGTTATTTTCAGAAGCAGGGCTGTGGAGAGGGAGTCAAGGTCAGAAATGAGCATCTGCGGCATTCCTTTGGGGATCACATTCTCCACCCCTGCCTAGTTCAGGGATGACCTGAGAATCCAAGGAGATGTTATAAGATTTCATGGGATTTAGCACTGGAAGGGACTATGGAGGCTGTCTTGGCTTCTGCCCTCATTTTGCCATGAAGGAAGAAGGGAAGGCACATTAAGGCTTCAGCTCTTGGGTTGAGTCCATGGAAAAGGAGCAACCCACCAGTCACAGACCAAGCCACATTTTTAAGAAAGCTTCTTTTAGGAGATGTTTCAATTTTCTGTAGGCCTAAGCAATTAGGAATAGTGAAGGTTCAGGGAAGGGGGATGGATAACAGAAAAAAAAGCCCTGGATTTAAAATGTAAGGGAAACAAGTTCATGTCTCAGACTCTGCCACCACCTTATGGTATGACCTTGGGTAAGTTTGGGCCTCAGTTTCCTCATCTCTCAGATGGGATAATCATAATACAAAGAACTTGTGAGAATCATATGAGAGGATATATTGAAAGTAATTTATAGTTTCAAAAATGTAACATGAACCAGTATTGCCATCACTACCAATGCCTTCTTTCCTTCCCTTAGCCACTGCTGGCTTTGGCAGAGAATTCATGCCCCTCCTTGGCTCAGTTCAATGTGTGGCCTCCCAGAGGGGCCATGCGTCCTTACCCATAATGGAGACGTCATATTCAATCTGGAAGAGTGCTTCCTGGCTGCATTGTCGAAGGATGTTGAGGGCATCTGCATGGGTCAAGTTGTGAAGTGGAATGCCATCCACACTGAGCAACCTGTCCCCAATTCTCAGGGATCCTTCCCTGTGGGAAACCAAGACATGTTAGAATTTTGTCTTCCTAGAAAGTCAGAGCTAGAAAGTACTATGGAACAGAGGACTGGGAGGACCCTTAGGACATAGAATGTCAGAGCAGGAAGGAATCCCAAAACATGGAATGTGAGAGTAGAAGGGACCTTAGAATGTCAGAGCTAGGAGGAACCTTAGGACCTAGAACATCAGAGCTGAGAGGGACTTTAGAACACAGGATGTTAGAGCTGGGACAGACTTTGGGACACAGAATATCAGAGCTGGGACAGACTTTGGGACACAGAATATCAGAGCTGGGACAGACTTTGGGACATAGAATATCAGAACTGGGAGAGACATTAGAACACAGGATGTTAGAGCTGGGAGAAACATTAGAACACAGGAGGTTAGAGCTGGGAGAAACATTAGAACACAGGAGGTTAGAGCAGGGACAGACTTTGGAACACAGAATATCAGAGCTGGGAGAGACTTTAGCACACAGGATATTAGAGCTGGGAGAGACATTAGAACACAGGATGTTAGAACTGGGAGAAATATTAGAACACAGGATGTTAGAGCTGGGAGAAACATTAGAACACAGGAGGTTAGAGCAGGGACAGACTTTGGAACACAGAATATCAGAACTGGGAGAGACATTAGAACACAGGATGTTAGAGCTGGGACAGACTTTGGGACACAGGATGTTAGAGTTGGGAGAGACATTAGAACACAGGATGTTAGAGCTGGGAGAAACATTAGAACACAGGAGGTTAGAGCAGGGACAGACTTTGGAACACAGAATATCAGAGCTGGGAGAGACTTTAGCACACAGGATATTAGAGCTGGGAGAGACATTAGAACACAGGATGTTAGAGCTGGGACAGACTTTGGGACACAGAATATCAGAACTGGGAGAGACATTAGAACACAGGATGTTAGAGCTGGGACAGACTTTGGGACACAGAATATCAGAACTGGGAGAGACATTAGAACACAGGATGTTAGAGCTGGGACAGACTTTGGGACACAGAATATCAGAACTGGGAGAGACATTAGAACACAGGATGTTAGAGCTGGGACAGACTTTGGGACACAGGATGTTAGAGTTGGGAGAGACATTAGAACACAGGATGTTAGAGCTGGGACAGACTTTGGAACATAGCACAGCAGAGCTGAGCAGGACGTGAGAACATGGGATATTGGAGCTAGGAGGAACCTTAGGACCCAGAACATCAGAGCTAAGAGGGACTTTAGAACACAGAATCTTAGAGCTGGGAGGGACCTTAGGACACAGAATATCAGAGCTGGGAGAGTTTTTAGAACTTAGAATGTTGAGGCTGAGAGCAAAGTAAAAAGAAACTCAGAGAGAGTTAATTCCTTGCTGGCTTTGAGCCTTTGGCTAAATGCCATTGATGTTCCCAGTGTACATCAGCCCTCCAAAAGCTGATGAACCTCAGTAAAAAGCACGCCCTTAAAGCTAAATTTTGGTCATTAAAATTCTGGTTTGGAGAATGCTGTGACTTTTTCAGTGGCTTGAACAAATGCACAGGGTTGGTCCCAGCTCAAAATAGCTCATTAGATGTTTGCTTAAAGACAAAGCAAAACAAAATTTTATGTGCTTGTGGTTTGGAGGATGAAAACCAAAATTCTACTAGAGTTTGGCCAGGTCCAAGATTCAGCATGTCACTGTTGTCAGCCTCAGGCTTTGGTTCAGTCCTGGCAAGAAATGACTTTATAACCAGCAGAGAATTCTGCGGAGGCAGTTTTATTTTAACTGTGGCCAAGTGCTATTAGAAGAGAGAGCTATTAATAAATCTATCCTGGGCCATTCTAGGAACGACTGCTATAGATATCTGGACAAAGCTGAGTATGAAGAGTGCCTGAATATAGCTTGGAATTCCTTGGTTGGCATGAATGCTATGACAGCCCACAAACCTGTAAAGGGCTGGGCCAGGCTGATGACATAGGAGAAAAAGCGCTGGGTTTGGAACCAGAGGACCTGGATTTGGGTCTTGGTTTGGTGACCAGCTCCCTTGGGCATCCCCTTCACTTTCCTCTTTCTGGGCCCCCTCAGTAGAGCGAGTGACCTGTACAGTCCCTTTTAGCACTAGAGATTTGATCCTAATTCAGTCTTTTTGTGGGCCTGGCCTGGGCTTTGGGACCATGAGAAGAAGGCCTAGCCCATAAGAGCACTGACTATGTTTGTTTTTAATTCTCTTTTATTATAAAATTAACCTCCATAAACTTTTTCAGTACAGAAAGAATAAAAAAGAGAGTTGTCTAATGAAACTATGTCTAATGAGGCTTCTGTTACATACACTTTCCTTTTTTAATCCCCACCCTAACTCTCCTGACTGTCCCCAGAGGTGTTTCGGGGGGGGGGGGGGAGGGAGGGTAGAAAAATTGCTATTTACAGCAGCAACTGGTCTAAATGCCCAAGAGTATTCCATCTTTGCTGGGTCGTCCTATCTCCCTCCATTGTGTCATTCTAGGATGGTCTGGGGCATTATCTATGTGTAATTCAAACTTGTCTTCATGGAGATGTTCAAACTATGCTTGGCAAGTGTAGACTAATCTCTAGAGGAAAGAACACTGGATTTGGAATCAGAAGACCTGTCTGATTTGTAATTCTGCTACTATTTATCACTAGTGTGGTCATGGTTAAGCCAGCCCACCTTGGTGAGCCTCAGTTTACTCATCTATAAAATATGGGTATTGAACTAGATGTACCATAAGGTTTTTTCCAGTTCTGAATTTCATGAGCTAGAAATTCAGCTTTTCCTTTTCCTTCTGACCCTAAAGCTTCTTGGCTTTAGAAACGTCGCTCTGTCCTTATGCCCACCTTTTTCCATTGATGAGTTCCTACAAGAACTTTCATTTCAGGGAAAGGCCCAGGGCAGACCCCCTTTGTTCCTCTCCTTCTAAGTCTCCAGATTTTATCACCAACCACTTATGTGGGTTCTTCCCCCAAGTCCCCTGATTTTTAGCCTTCTTGATGTGTTATCTTCCTATGTTAGAATGTAAGCACTTTGAGGGCAAGGACTATTTTTCTTTTAGCTTGTATTTGTTCCAATTCATGGCTGTGGAAATGAAGCCATTTGAGAGTGAAATGCTGCATTTTATTCTTCTGTTCAAGCTTTTCTAAAGAGCTGAGGTGGCTAGCTGCCTTGTCACATTTGATTTGGAATTAAAGGAAGAGGCAGAACTAGGTGGGGGCTGCTCTGGACACAGCATGGTTCTCTTTTCTCCCTACCACCCAATCACTTTCCATATTCCAAATGATAATCAGGAGCTTAGGGCCTTCTAAAAGGCTAGTAGAGAGTCCAGGAATCTAGGAGAGGGAGGAGGAAAGTGGAGGGTGAATCAAAGTAGCCAGGATGCTCCAAAGTCACAATGTATACACATAGCACATAAACATAATGCACCCAGGGTCACAGTGACAGAAGTATGCCAACATATGAGAAGATATTTAAAGATGGCACCCATGGGTGTGTGTATATGAGAGGCAGTTTATGAGTCTGGATTTAGAATTTTTTTTCAGTCACCAACTAATAGGACCAACATCTTCCTTGGTTATAGCCCAACACAGGATGATGGTACTCTGAAAGGTGTACTCTAGGGTAATTCTCCAAATCTTTTGCACCCTACAGATGATGGTTCTGTCTTTAAAACAGAAGCAGTCATATAGAATCATAGAAAGTTAGATCTTAGTGGACCTGTAATTTAACCTCTTCAGTATGAAAAAAGAAAATTACCCTCTGGAAAGATTCAGTGCCTTGCTCTCAGTCCCACAATTAATAGTACCAAGACTGAAATCTATGTCTTCCAAATCCTAATCCAGTGCATTTCTAAACCACCATATTGTGTCTTGGTTAATTCTTACATTTAGGATAGAGAAGGATTGGAGGGCATGGAATTGTGGAGTATCTATAGTCTAGAGAAAGATCCAAGGGTCAGGGAATACCTAGGTCTCTTGCTTGGGTACCACTGTCTCTTATCTCTCCTAGGGAGGTAGAAAGCTCATATGTTGAACCTCCTTCTCAAAGAGGTGGTTACCTGTCAGCTGGGCCCCCAGGCCTCACATAGGTGAGGACGAGTGGTCTGGATTTGTGCCAGTCTTCATGAGCTCCCCCTGAAACACAGGCCAAGACCATCCATGAAATCCCATCCATCTTCCTTCACCATACTCGACATTTTGTTTTCTCCCATTACCATGGCCAGGTATAACCCTGGGCCTCCCCCACAGTCTTAGCCTGGACCCATCTAAAAACCCCATGGGGATCTCCAAAGTCGAGGCCCCACCATTCCCAACCCTGAGGCCCAGAAAGTCCCCTCACTGCCTGGCAGACAGAGCCAGAGGGAGTCCTGAGCCCGTAACTCACCCAGATGCCAAGTTGCTGCTTACCTGGGGAGTGGAAGGTACTGACCTCTGAGCACAAAGCCAAAGCTATTGCCTTCCTTATACAGGGAGACCTCGATGGTCTTTGGGATAATTCCTAAGCTGTTCTCCGGGGCTGTAGGAGAAGCACAGAAGTATTCTTTTACTCCATTGGCCTCTCTGTCCTTTGAAACAGGAACCCTTCAAACTGTGTTTGAACCGTGAAATCTCAGAGCCAGAAGCAGGCTTAGTCCCAGCCCCTTCCCCTGCTTAACAGAATAGGAAATTAAGGCCTTGAGAATGGATGTTACCAGCCCAGAGTTATAACTAGGGTTGGGCAAATAAAAATGTTGCCCCCAGGTGTTCCAATGCCAAGAGTACTGACAACACTTGCATTTAAGTCAATAGAAAAAGTTGAGTTGGGAAGGCTGGGTGGCTCAGTGGATTGAAAGCCAGGCCCAGAGACAAGAAGTTCAGGGTTCAAATTTGGCCTCATACACTTCCTAGCTCTATGACCCTGGGTGAGTCACTTAACCGCCATTGCCTGGTCCTCACCACTTTTCTGCCTTGGATCCAATACACTGTATTGATTCTAAGATGGAAGGTCAAGGTTAAAAAAAAAAAAGAGTTGAATTTAGCATCTAGCTAGCAAGAATAATCAATTAAAATAGGAAACTATTGGATGGTATATTCCTCCCTGGCCTGACCTTTTTTCCTCTCCAGGCTTTGTAGTAGTCAAGAATCTCTGTCCTAGGGGAGAGGAATGGTAATGCTGTCCCCAGGTCTCTGTCATCCCTCTGTGGATTGATGAGGTCTTCCCATTCTCTTCTTTTCTTTTTCTTTTTTTAAACCTTTACCTTCCCTCTTAGAATCCGTATTGTGTATTGGTTCTAAAGCAGAAGAATGGTAAGGTCTAGACAATGGGGATTAAGTGACTTGTCCAAGGTCACACAGCTAGGAAGAGTCTGAGATCAAATTTGAATCCAGGACCTCCCACCTCTGGCCCTAGCTCTCAGTCTACTAAGTCACCTGACTGCCTCCTATCTCTTTCCTTCCTACTGGGCCCAGGCACATTTTGTGGAGCTTGTTCTAGGCATCAATATTGCTAACTATGCTTTTGGGAGTGACAGAACTCTGCAAGTCTGGGCAAATCAGTTTATGAATCTCAGTTTCCTCACCTGTAAAATGAAGAGGTTAGACTCAATGATCAGCCTTGTAGTTCTAAATTTGTGATCAAGGGCAACTCCTCCAAGGCAGTATCTGCGAATCAATTCTACATTGTGGATTTTTCTGCTTTAGCTAAGGCTTGTTGAGTACTTGAAAAGACAAAGGCAGAATCATTCCATGGGCACATGAACAGGTCTCTTAGCCATGTTCTCTTGTCAAGCAGAAGACCGCTAGCTAATTTATAGTCTTGCTAACTGGGATGAGAAGAAAAAGGATAAATTGAGGATGATACAAAATTAAAAGAAGAATGGGGGAAGAGTACAACATTGGCAGAAGGAAAGACAAAGCTAGGAAGAGATTGATGAAGGCATGGGCCATGGTGAACAAGTGGTGATTGGGATGTTCTAGGAATATTGCCACAAATTGAATAGGTGCTATTCATTGTTTTGCCTAACAAAACCATTCTTCCATGGGAACACATTTTCCCATATTCCCTTCCTTCCTTCCTTCCTTCCTTCCTTCCTTCCTTCCTTCCTTCCTTCCTTCCTTCCTTCCTTCCTTCCTTCCTTCCTTCCTTCCTTTCTTTTCCTTTCTCTCTCTTGCTTTCTTTGTTTCTTTCTCTCTCTCTCTCTCTCTTTCTCTCTCTTTGTTTCTTTCTTTGTTTCTTTCTTTGTTTCTTTCTTTCTTTCTTTCTTTCTTTCTTTCTTTCTTTCTTTCTTTCTTTCTTTCTTTCTTTCTTTCTTTCTTTCTTTCTTTCTTTCTTTCTTTCTTTCTTTCTTTCTTTTCCTTTCTTTCTTCCTTCCTTCCTTCCCTGCTCTCTCTCCCCAGAGGGGCTGTTTGGTTAGTGACTGAGGATCTATCTCATGTCAGACAATGTGGTTTATGAGTGTCTTGTCTTTCATGTCACACTGAAACATAGTAGACAAACGGAAGACAGAAGGGCAAGGGCTAAGTAATCAGGGTTAAGTGACTTTCCCAGGATCACACAATTAGGAAGCATCTGAGACCAATTTGAACCTGGACCTCTTGATTCCAGGGCCAGCTCTCTATCCACTGTGTTGCCTAGCTACCACACCCATAGTTTCTTCATAATTGATAATATCTGTTATAACTACAGGCCTCTGCAGTGATGCTAATCTCTCTAGAAGTACAACTAAGAAAATTCCAGAATGCTGTTTCTATAGCAGAGTTTCATTTTGTTTCTGTTTCCCCAGAGGCTAGCACAGGGTCTGGTGCTTAATGCCTGTTCAATGACTGACTATATTTCAGGTTGTCACAACTTCTAACATTATTGCATTAGGTACTGCCTGCTGATTAACCAAAGGAAGGAGATCTTTGTGGTTTCAGGGCATTTTCTCTCTTGAAACAGGAAGGCAGAAAGGTCAGAAAATCCAGGAATATAAGAACTGTGCCCTTAGCAGGAGTGATTTTTATTAATGCATGAATAAGTCCATAGAATAATAATAGTTAACATTTATATAGTGCCTGCTAAATGCCAGACACTGGGCTAAGTGCTTTATAAACACTATCTCATTTGATCCTTGTAACGTCTCTGGGAAGTAGGTGCTATTATTTTCTCCACTTTAGAGATGAGAAAGCTGAGGCAGTCAGACATTAAGTGACTTGCCTCTGGTCACACATCTAGGAAGTGTCTGAGACTGGATTTGAACTCAGATCTTCTTGACTCCAAGTCCATCACTCCATCCACTGTGCCACCATCTAACTCTTATTATTTTAGATCTGTTTAGAACAGAGGTAAGAATAGGAGAAGAGGGGGGAAAGAATGCTGAGCCAACATTATTGAGACTTGCCTGAATCTATAAAGAAAGCTGGTGGATTGGTGTTTTGGGGGTAATATATACCCGCCTTGTAGACAATGTGCCCAGGACAAATAAGAGGTCTGTTTGGGGTAGAACTTGCAAGTCCAAAATCTATAAAGGAGCATGAATGCTCAAGATACTCATATGAAGTCAGAGTCCAGAGTTGGTATCTTTTGGTCACCTTGAGACTCCTTAAACTATCACATAACATGAAGATTCATCCCTAATCCCCTTGCAAATTCCTCTCTAGAAAAGTCCAATGAAGATGAACTCAGGATTGCCCATGACCAAGGATTAACTCATTTCTGGAGTGGAAGGATATAAGAAGTCCTTGGTTGAAGTGGGACTCCGGCCTCAACTGCCTATGCTAGATCCTTGACTTGCTGCTTGCTCAGATATTGCCCTCTCCTTGTGTTTCTCAACCCTCCTCTCATCTGCCTGGCTCCCTTAATTGAGACTATTTACAATGTTCAGAAGTCTACTCCACTGCCCCTAGCTTCACTGAATCTCTGCATGTTGATAACTTGCTCATCATTCACAGCCTATCTCAAATGCTCCTCTCAGCAAGCCTCCCCCTTTCCCTGGATTCTGAATCTAACTCTTGCTGAAAATATCTCTCCCTCATCTAAGCCATAACACTTTGTATTCATATGTATTTATACGTCAGAGGAAAGATTTGAACTCAGGTCTTTCTGACTCCAAATCCAGCTTTTTCTCCACTACCCCATGTACCTTTCTCTGCATTATGCATGACATGAGTTTAATAGGACATTAGCACATCAACCTAGAACTGGAAGCCACTTGGTCCATTCTCCTTATTTTATAGATGAGAAAACTGAGGCCTGAGAAAATTAAATGACTTACCCAAGGTCATACAGATAGTATCATAGATGACATCATAGAATTAAGACCTGGAAAGGGCCTTAGAGGCTATTTAATCTACCTGCTCACTTTACAAATGAGGGAACTGAGGCTTGGACAGATTAGTTGGCTTGTCCAAGGCAGCATAGCCAGTGGGAGACTCAGTATTGAATTTCAATCTTCTGGTTCCAAATCCATTGTTCTTTCCACTGGACCATACCAGCTCTCCCCTGCTGACCAAATTCCTGACCTGCAACTTCCTGATCCCTGGTGAGCCTTTTGAGGCTCAGCTCTTCTGCCTGTATCCTTGATCCTTCACTTCTACCTGGCTCTCTTGACCAGGAACCCATCTGTTAACCCAAGTTGTGTTGGTGCCCATATGTTTGGCTCCAGCAAACACTCTCAAGTCCAGAGAGATGCCAGGAAGGCACCCACCAGCAGGGGGGAGCTCGTACTCCACCTCCAGCACCACTCGTTCCCCTACATTCTTCAGCAGGCTGATGATCTCATCATGGCGCAGTTTGGTCAGGTGAATCCCATTCACAGACGTGATGTAATCCCCCACATTTAACTGGTCACTTCTGGAAATAAAACATAGCAACGTTGGATTGGGCAAAGTCCTGTTACTTCAATTAAAATGAAAACTCCCATGATTATAGCATTTTAAGGATTGCAAAATATCCATGCTATTTTCTCTGATCCTCAATCGTTCCTGTGAGGTGGGGACTATTTTTGGTTCCCATTTTACATATGAGGAAGTGGAGGCTAAGGTAATGGATTAAGTGACTTGCCCAAGGGCTCTTGAATTCTTATTTTGTTTCTAGATGACTTTGTCTTTTTCATCAATGCAGACACTCCTGGGATTCTGAACATATGAGTAGAATAATTCGATGTCCAAACTGGATAGGACTTTAGAAACTAACTGGTTCAACCCCACTGCCCATTTTACAGAAGCAATGCTCAAGCTAGTAAGGGTGCAAATCAGGATATAGACTACAGACTAAAGGTCTATATACCTCTACAATTCTATGAATCTATAAAACCACAGTGGAAACCATTGGTTCTCAACACTGCTGAGAGAGGAAGAAGAGGAGGAGGAGCAGGAGCAGGAGCAGGAGGAGCAGGAGGAGCAGAAGGAGAAAGAAGAAGAGGAGGAGGAGGAGGAGGAGAGAGGATGGGGGGAGAGAGAAGGCAGAGGGAGAGAGAAAAGAGACAGAAATAGACAGACAGAGAAACAGAGACAAGGAGAGATGGAGACAGAAAATGAAAGGGGAAGGCAGAGAAGTGGAGAACCAGAGATAAAAACAGAGGCAAATAATGGGAGAGAAGCAGAATGGGAGATGTTAGATGTCCTAACAGTTAGGACAAATAGAACAGTTATCTAATGAACAGAATTTCAGGTGTGTTCATAATTTGCCAATCTCTCCCATTTGCTCTCACATTGCATGTATATCTCTGCTAGTGAGGCAGCAGTGCCAATTTGATATCCCACATTTCCAAACACACTACCACACCCATGGCTCTCATGAATTCCAGATAAGCCCCAATAAAGTGTTAAATGACACTTCACTTGGAGTATTCCTGATCTAGTGGGAAACACCCTGAACTAGATATACACTGTCTTGATAGGTCTAGAATGCTTACATCACAGAAAAATTGGGTTCTAGTCTCAGTTCTGCCACAGACTAACTATATGACTTGGGGCCAACTCTCTTCTAGTTCTTTTTGCCCTTCTGTAAAATGGGCAGTGGGATTGGATTAGTTGGTTGTCAAAGTCCTGCCCAGTTTGGACATTGGATGCTTTTACATGCATGTTTAGAGTCCCGGTTTACTGTCCCAACTTTGATTGCAGACAATCTTGGGTAGATGGGAAAAAAAAAGTCATCCAGAAAAAAAAATTAAACTCAAATAGTAGGAGAACGGGGTTCCTTATGTCTGTGGGCTGCTTTACAGTTTACAAAGCATTTTTAGGAACATGAGTCACAGAACATAAGATTCACCTAGAACCTATTTCTTTGAGTTTCACTGGGTGCTTGCACATCTCTAATGAAAGAATATTCACCATTTGCATATAGAGGCAGTGTGTTTTACTGCTGGACAATTCTTATAGTTCAGAACTTCTTCCTTACATTGAAATCTGTGTTATGTAGCTTTCCTCCTAGTTCTGCAGTCTGGGGATCCACAGATATCTGCTCCCTTTGCCACCAAACATCCCTTCAGATACAAAACCATGTCATTTCCTTAAGGTTTATCTGATCCACCCTTCTCCTAAAAGTATGGGAGAAATCAGAGCAGAGGAGAGCAATCAGTGGGCAATGATCTGGGGCACACAAGGGAGCAACTGGAGTGTAGGAGAAACTTAAGTATAGAAATGAGAGCTGGGGGGGGGGGCAATTTTATTCTCTTTGTTGCTTTGCTTAGGGCTAACAAGCAGTTAATGAGCTTGCTTAAATTAGTGACAAAGAACTGGGAACTACCCTGGATGTAAGAGAGAAGAAGCTACAGTTGGGTCATTGATTCAGTCTTTCTTTCTGCTAGTATTTGTGTTATAAGAGCTTAACACAGTGCCTGGCACATAGCAAGGATGAAATAAATGCTTGTTGATTTGACTGAGGGAATTGGAGGGAAAATTCCTTTCATATGCTGTGCCTTAGTTTTCACATCATAAAAATAATTTCATCCCTTCCTTTCCCTTCCTTTCCCTTCCCTTCCCTTCCCTTCCCTTCCCTTCCCTTCCCTTCCCTTCCCTTCCCTTCCCTTCCCTTCCCTTCCCTTCCCTTCTTTTCCCATTCCTTCTTTTCCCTTCCCTTCCCTTCCCTTTCCTTCCCTTCCCTTCTTTTCCCTTTCCTTCTTTTCCCTTCCCTTCCTTTCCCTTCCCTCCCTTCCCTTCCCCATCTCTCTCTCTTTCCCCTCCTTCTTTCTCTCCACTTTCTCCCTCTCCTTTTCTGTCTTCTTTCTTCTCTCTCTGTTTCTGTACCCCTCCCCTAGTCTCTCCAAAAAGAAATTAACACAATCTAGTGACTAGACCATAAAGCCAAGTCTACAAAGTTTCTTCAAACATAGTTTAGAATTAGGGAGAAAAAATAAGATGAAACAATCTCCTATTCAGCAGGGTGTATAAAAGCAAACAAGGAAACATTAAATCTATCCCTTCAGGGAATTTTATTGGCAAGGTATACAGTGTACTCTACTAGGAGATAGGAAGACTTGTGTTCAAATTTAACCTCAGACACTTACTAGTCAGTCACTTTGCTTTTCTCAGTCTCAGATTCTTCTAAGGGATGATAATCACACTTGTCTTATAGATTGTGAGGATCACTTGAGATGACATATGTAAGGTGCTTTGCAAGCCTTAAAGTGCTCCATAAATACAAGTCATTCTTTTTACTATCCCTCTTGCCCAGGAAAAGTAGCAAGGTGTGGTAAAGGAACTGAAGTTGAGAACCTTGTGTTCTAATCTGGGAACTGTCATTAACTCTTGGTATTTGAGGCAAAGCACTACCCTTCTTTGAGTCCTGGTTTTCACATCAGGGAAAGAATGGAGTACAGAGAGTGGATAGAGCCCTAGATGATATATAAGGCCCCTTTCAGCTCTTCCATTATAAGATCCTTTCCAGCTCTAACATTCCATATTCCTTCCCACTTCTAACATTCTATGTTCTCAGGCCTAATCCTTGGCTCACCTTCCCCCCAACTCTCACATTCTATGTTCTAAGGCCCATACCAAACCTGGAATTTTATACTTGACGATTTCTCCTAGTGTTGACATTCTATGCTCTCAGGTCCCTTCTAGTTCTGATATTCTATTATTTCATTAAAGACATTTTGTTAGAGACTCAGTCCATCCTCTCCCTGTCTTTTCCTTCCTTCCTTTCCCTCACCCTTTCTCCAATGGTAACTAACAATAGATAAACCATCTTACCTGGCTGCTAGTCCACCAGCTCTCAAGTTGGAGACTCTAGGCTTTCCATCTTTGTCGGTGCCACCGGAGATGGTTAGCCCTAAAGTGCTACCCTCCTTCTTGATTAGTTCCACAATGGTGACCCCTCGGAACTCCTCTGGAAATAAAGAAGCATTTGGGTGATGTGAATGGAATAAGCCCTTTGATCAAAAAAAGTTCACCAGCAGACAGGGACAGTCTCCTAAACTGGATAATGCCAAAGAGTGATAGACCAATGGGGACAAACCATGGCCTTGTTCAAAATTAGCAGAATGGAAAATTGGCAAGGGAGTAGAGGAGGGACAGGGAATTCAATTCACCAAACATGCATGAAATGCCTACTCTGTAAGACACCTCAAGGAACTTAGATTCTTCTGAACAACAGGGAAGTAAATCTATGGCATTTAGGTAAAAGGTGGGATTCCTACTCACTTCATCCAGCTTTCCTTCAAGCACCCAAACCCTCTAGGAAAAATTAAGAGAAATCACTGCTAGTCTTGGCTGAGTACTTACCAGTAGCTATCAACATTGCCCATATACCAGCAACAACAGAAGGTCCAATACAGACAGACTCAAATACCCTCATACCTCTGACCAAATGAGAAATGAGAATGGGGTGGCAATGGATCTGGTAAATGCCAAGGGCCTTGGGGGACTTGAAGGATCCCACTCCTTTATACATTTTCCTTCAGATCCTGACAAAAGCCACTCTTGTCTCATGGGTACATTTATTTCCTGCCCCTAAACTGAGCCTGGGACAAGAATCATTCTGAAATGAGAATTCAGATATTTGTGACATGATTGTAATAACATGATAATGATAATGGCCTGAATTTGCATATTTCTTCAATATTTTCAAAAGGCTTTCTAGTACATTAGAAAGCCTCCTGCCTGGATACTGTAAAAGCCTCCTGGCTGATCCTCTTGTTCCTCCAGCCTCTCTATTCTCTAGTCTCTTCTCTACTACCTATTGCCAAAATAATTCAATTCGGTCAACATTTATTAAGTTGCCTGACATTCAAAGCCTTCTACAAGTTGAACCCATCTTATCTTTCCAGTCTCATAGCCTTTAATTTTCCAACATTTGCTCTTTGAGCCAGGGTGGTCTTCATCATTTCTGTTGCACTCATTGACTACTCCTGCTTGAATCTTTGTTCATAAGACTAGTGAAAAGAGTCCTGGATTGACGACAGCTAAAAGACACAGTGTCAGAACCCAGCTCCTCTCACTATTTTTGTGACTGGTCAAATTGCTTGTCTTCTTGGGGGTCTTGGTTTCCTCCTTTATAAAAAAGGGAAAGGGTGTGCTCGGTGACCTCCAACATCTTTTCATTTTTAGGTCCTATGATCTTCCTTCTACCCAATGGAATACTTTTCTACCTCATCAAAATTCTATTATTTAATGCACAGTTTTAGTCCAAAGTCTTCCATGAAGATTTCTTTCCCTACAGTAACTCCCATTGATCTTTTTTATTAAAGAATTTCTCCTTCAGCACCCCAAATGTACACCCCACATCCTAAGATTTGATTATATAAAACCTGTAACCATTTCCTGGTTGTAGTTTGAGCGTTGATCCTATATTCCCAAACAGACACACAATGTCTTGTATCTACTTCAGTAGAGAAAACAGTAGGTAATCAATAAATGCATCTAGAATTATTCCCTTGCAATGTCAGAACAATGGATTTTTGAGTCTGAGGATTTGGGTTTGAATTCTGACTCTACCTTTTACTACTTGTGACCTTGGCCAGGAATCTTAACCCATATGGGCTTCAGTTCCCCCATCTACAAAACGAGGGGATTGGAATAGATAAATTCTAAAGCTTCTTACAACTATGAAAACCATGACATTTTCATTTTAATTCATAGGATTTAATTTCAAAGGACTTCAGAGATCAGCTATCCAGAGGTTCTTAAGCTGGGATCCAAAAACTTGCAATAGATAGATAAACTCCATCTCAACATAACTGGTTTCCTTTGTAAGTTGATGTATTTTATTTATGCATTTTAAATTATTTTTTAAAATCCTTACCTGAAGAGTAAGAGCTAGGCAATGGGGATTAAGTGACTGACTCAGAGTCACATAGCCGGGAAGTGTCTTGGGCTAGATTTAAACCTAGGACCTCCAGTCTCTAGACCTGGCACTCTATCCACTGAGCCACCTAGCTGGCTCCTCTGCATTTATTATGACAAAGAGCTTTAGATTTCAGCAGACTTCCAAAGGAGTTCATGATCCCCCTCCAAGGGCTAAGAACCCCTAAACTAGTTTAACTCCTTAATTTAACAATGGACAAACTGAGGCCTAGAGATATCAAATGACTTGCCTAAAGTCATATAGCTTGTTAGTAGCAAACTCAAAATCCAAATCAAATCTCCTAACTCAAAACCCTAAACTTTTCTACCACATGCAGTTACTTACCAAAGTAGAGAAAGGAATCAACTCAGAGAAGATGATTCCCAAATCTGTACATCTTGCCTAAATCTCTCTGCTGAACTCAGAAATTGTAAAAGCAGGAACACTGCAGACATTGCTTTTGGGCATCTCAAACTCACCTTGTCTAAACAGAACTCAATATAGAGGTCCTAAACTTTTCTATTTCTGTTGAGTGCACTGACACCCTTCTAATTACCCACATTTACAGTGTTGGAATCATCAGCTCAAATTTTATAACCAAGCAGTTGCCAAGTATTGTCTTTTCTTTTACAAAAAGTTTTAAAATTTGTTTTAATCTCCTTCTCACTCTTCCAACCCAATCCCCCTCACTCATTTGAGAACACAAGAAAAAAAACCTCATTATATACATAAATAGAAATTTTTTTTTAATTTTCCCATTGGTTTTGACTCCCCCCCCCCAAAAAAAAAAAACAACTACTTGTCTCATTCTGGACTCTGAGTCTTTCATTTCCCTATTAGAATATGGGGAGAATATTTCATTAGTCTCTCTCATTTCATGGATGGTCATAACACTAATAATTGAACAGTATAGAAGTATTTCATCACATATATTTACCATAACTTGTTCATTTGTTCCCTAATTTATGGGCAATCCTTTAAATTTCTATCCTGAAGAGTTTGCTTTGCTTATCATTAAACCCTTGCTCAATCCCTTTAATTCCTCTCCCTATTTCTTCCATTTCCCTTCTAATTACCTGTTGGATGAAATGTATTTCTGTGCCCAAATCTTCCTTCTTTTGACCAGTTTAGAAAAAGTGTAGTTTTAATGTCTGTAGTTCCCCCTACCTCTCCTTTGTTTGCTTAGATATCTATTCTATACCCTGATCACATGAGATAATTTTCCCTAACCATCCTTCCTCCTGATCCCCTTGTATTCCCCTTCCTTTCTCTTTCCTCTATTTTCTTAAAGTTGAGACATAAGAGGACCACTCTTAGGCCTGACCTAATAGGACTCTCTCTCTATGAACTCTGATGTTGATAGGGATCAGAGGTGACACATGTATCATCTCTTCATCTTTGGGTATAAACAATTCAACTTTGTTTAGTCCTGTTATCATTGTTCATTCAAGTTTACCTTTTTAAGTTTTTCTTTATACCTGTATTTGGATTTCAAAACTTCTCTGCCATTCAGGTCTTTTTTTAAAAATCAGGAATGTTTATAAATCCTTTCTTCCATTAAAAACAATCTATTTTTTTCTCGATAGCATTATATTTGGATTTTCTGGATAAGTTATCATTGGCTGTAAGCCCATATCTTTTGCCATCTAGAGTATTATATTTCAAGCTTTCTGTTCCTTTATACTGGAGGCTACTAAATTGTGTGTGATCTTGATTGTGGATCCTTGGTACTTGAAGTAGTTTTTTTACTTTGACCTACAACCTCTGGATTTTGACAATAATGTTCTTGGGTGTTTTCATTTGGGGGTTTCTTACAGAAGGTGATTGGTGGATTCTTTCTATGTCTGCTTTGTCTTCTGATATTAAGATATTTGGGCAATTTTAAGATTTCTTGAAATATAATGTATAGGCTCTATTTTAGGGTCATGGTACTCATATAGTCCACATTTTATTACATCTTTTCTTCTCGATTTGTTTTTAGGGATTTAAATCTGGTGCATTTTCTAGATTACTTTGGAGGAATTTGTGGATGGGAGCTGACTACACTGTTTCCTTTCACTGTACCATTTTGGTTCCCAATATTGTGTCCACAATGGATCTCATACCTGTCCCCTTCTCTCCACTCATCAAGCCTCTTCTCTGGCTTAGGCCCTTGTTGCCTCTCATCTGAGCTATCACAGTGGCTTTTTAACTAGCTTCCCTGCTTCCAGTCTATCTTCTCCACGACTGCCATTTTGTTTTTCATCAGACACAAATCTGACCATGCTACCCTCTCATTAAAACATCTTTAGGATCTCCCTATAAATCTCTATGATAAAATACAATATACTCAGCCTGACAGTTAGAGCTCTCCACAATCTGGCTTCTCCCCATATCTTTTCAGTCTTATTTCATATTACTCCCCTTCACTCCCTTGCTATTCTCTACACATCTTTATGCTTCAAACACCTTGCTTTTCTTCAAGTTCCCACTACTTAGCACAGGACCTATCATATACTAAGTCCTGAATACTATTTGCTGACCAATTCCCTGACACTGATTTTCTACAGGTGGTCCTCCATGTCTGAAATGCAGCCCTTTCTCACCTCCATTTCTTTTTTTTCCCCCCTATGGTCAAAATTTATTATAGCCAAAACTAAAGTATTATTTAATTTATTTTAAAAATTAAAATCTATTCAAAATAATTGAGCCATTGGTTGGAGTTTAGAAATGTTTAAATGGATATATCTGTAGAAACATTTTACTCATATAAAGAAATAAATAGTACCATATAAAATATCAGAATACACTGTAACAAGTTAGCTATGTTCTGTATATTCCAAGTTGTTTGTGGGGGAGTGGAATAGTCAAGATTTTATCTGTAACTAATTTTTAAGAAGCTTGGGAAAAATTGCTCAATGGTTCCTACTTTGGAAATCAAAATTATTTTAAGATTCAATTGAAGTAAACGTTTCACATCACACTATTCAGATGTTTTACTAAAACCAAAATTAGTACAATAAAAATTATTTTAAAACAATATAGAGTTTTATATACTATTTTTATTTACATTTAAAAATTTAAAACAGTTTTCTGGGAACAAACTCTGTGAGGTAATAATGGTTCTTTTTTTTAAAATTAGAGTTGAACCTATTTAAAAACCTCCAGAAAGTCTCAATTCGTTTTTTAAAGGGTAAGCCACAAGCTCATTTTAGTTGAAAGCAAACTGAATATTAGTTATTTTGCAACATCAAATCTCACCTCCATTTCTAAAGACCTCCTGGTTTCCTTCAAAACCCCATTCACACGTCACTTCCTAATACGGCCTTGTTAGATTTCCCTCAGTTATTATCCCTCAGTCCCTTTGGAAATTACTTTATATTCATGTCCTAAGTCCACCGATTCAGAACCACGAGGGCCCTTCATCCAAGCCCATCATTTTATATATTAGAAAATGGAACCCAGAGAGGCTGAACTGGCCATGAGCCCGCAGGCTGTAAACCAGCTGAGCTGATTTTTGAACTTGCACAAAATCTCTATTTCTTCAGTAATGTAGATGTTGAATCCTTGTGCCATACTCTTGTCCCTGGTAGAAGGCAAGTTCCCGGAAGGCAGGGACTAGGCTTGTTGGTTTGAATTTCTGTTTCTCTAGCACAGTGCTTTATAGGGAGTAGGTGCTAAATAAATGTTTGTTGCCTTGAAATTGAATTAAGGCAGGCCCCAGTGAAATAAAGTGTGCAGATGCAAGCAGGCAGTTTGAAGTCCATCCAGCCATACTGAGGTCTCTGGCAGCCAAGACCATTAGTCTAATTTGCCTTGAGTAGTAAATTCACTTGCAAAGAAAACGAGCTGTCACCTTATGCTAAAGGCAGAATTACCTGGTGTCAGAGCCAAAGGATGGAAGGCATTGATTTTGGCCCTCAGCAGAACATTTCCCAGAGAGGAAGGGGTCACCTGCCAGAGAGCTAAATCTCTCCTGTCTCCAAGCAAACGGTCAGCATTTTGTACCGCTGGTGGGAAGGGAGGGGCGGGCACACTGGGTTCCAAGAATTGTCTATCATGGCACTTTTCAGAGTTCTCAGCTGAGCCCTAGCCTTCTTTGAGACTGCAGAAAGATTTTGGCCTCTGCCTTTCAAGATAAAAACTGGAGATGCAGACACCCATTTGCGTGCGTGTGTGTGTGTGTGTGTGTGTGTGTGTGTGTGTGTGTGTGTGTGTAAGTGCAATGCACGTAATTATATTCTCCCTATTCCTACTGCACACCCCAATCAGGATTGGAGGAATTTAATCTGGGCCACAAGCATCGGTGACCATAGTGATTTCACATGTACTAACTCTTGGCCACACGTGTTCTTTATCTTTGTATGTATATGCCCTGACCATATATAATTCCTACAGGTGTGTTTCTCCTTGGGTGTCCCTATGTGTTCCCATTCTTCTTTCAGATACTATGTGTATATGTGGAAGGGTAAGACCAAAGTTAATGGGATATATATATTTTTTCTTTTTTGTGATTTTTCTTACTATGCCATTATATGAAATACTTTTGTTTGGAACTAATTGTGTTCTTTGGCTAATGATTAAAATAAACATATTGGTGGGGGCTCATGAAGTGTGGTATTAGATGATATGGACCACCCAGTGGACCTTGAACATGAGAGTAGATGTCCACTGAGATGCACATCCTGCAAGACTAAGTTCCAATCCTTGATTCAAAGAACTCAACCCTTAAACCTTAAATCTTTCTTCTACTATTTACTAGCATATGATCTTGGAAAAGTCACTTAAACTTCTCTCTCTCCCCCTCTAAAATGAGAGGAGTTGGTGTTGAGGGTCTCTAGATGGTACAGGGGCCAGAGTGCTGGGCATAGGGTCACAGAAAGACTTTTCTTCCTAAGTTCAAATCTGGCTTCAGACACTTACTAGCTGGGTGATGCTGGGCAAATCACTTAACCCTATATGCCTCAGTTTCCTCCTTTGTAAAATGAGCTAGAGAAGGACATGCAAACCATTCCAGTATGTTTGCTAAGAAAACTCCCAAAATGGGATCACAAAGAACTGGACATGACTAAAATGACTCAACAACAACAAAGGTGCCTTCTAGCTCTAAACCCCATGATTCTCTGGGTTATCTATAGTCTGTCTCACTTTCTGTACTGGTGAACTCAGATTGTCTGTCTCCTCCTGCCTTATTCCAGCACCCATTCCCTTTTTTTCCATCCCTTTATTGCCAGTCACTTTAGACCAATAAGAGTTTTTCTTCTAGACATTAATAAGGGGTCTCCACCAAAGTCCAGCTTCAGTGATTCACCATAGCTTGAAGTTGCCCCTGGGTTCTTGAAGAGATACACACACAAACAGAAGACCCGCTAGTGCTCTTATGTGGTAATATACAGACTTGTACAAAATTAAACATGAACAGCCATGGACAGGCAGATACAGAAACATACAGACATACAGAGGCACACACGTGCTGGCTTTCACTCTGGCTGCCTTTTGGGTCTCTGCCCTTGTAAGATTGAGAACTTGTTGGATGTGACCAAAGCCATGGAAGAGAGCTCACTTTCCTCTCCCTTCTTGGCCCTCCCATGATGCACAGCAGGTCCCTGTTTGCCCATTGACATCTCATCTAGGAAGTTCACAGTCCTCATCCAAGGGTTCTGGTGCACTGCCAAGTTCAGGAACTGTATCAATACAAGTGTAAATGCAAAAATACAAAAGTCTAAAATAGAAAAATCTAGGCAGTCCTCATGCCAGGGACTTGACTGTGCTCCTGGCTGGGAAAAATGAAGGATGGTGGCAGTGCCAGTCACCCAAATCATTGGCTATTTGGATCCTCCATCCAGTTCCTCATCTCCACTGTCCCAAGTAGGTTAGCATTCCCTCGGTGGGACTTCCCTTTAGCCTCAACGAACATTTACAAAGAGGACTCCTCTGGCCTGGGGAGGAGGGGGAGCTATCTTAAGGCTCCTTGAAGCTCTGAAAAAGGAAAGATTGGGATTAGTACCCCAGGGTAGTGGATTCAAGTTGGCGTCTGAACCCAGTACTTTGCTTCCTTATTTATTTAGGCAATTATTCTGAGGCTAAGTACTCCATGGAGGATGTTCAACTGAGAGAGGTTCATACTATAGACACTCAGATAATTCAAAATGCTCTGTGTTCAAATGACCATCTCACTGGCTTTCAAACCCATTATCCTTTTGCTTCCTATTATAACCCAACCTATGAGTAGTTTCTTAACACTTCTTATGGGCAAGCCTTCAGTGAGGATGTTGGGGGCAGAGAGGAGCGATGCTATAGACTTGTCCTCAAAGAGCACATGTGGCCCAGTAATGGAGTCACAAATGGCCCACAACAGTGATGGAGGCACAAAAGAAGTAAGTATTGGTGGCAGCTAGCCAGCTTAGTAATAGAGAGTTAGGTCTGAAAACGGGAAATCCTGGGTGCAAATCTGTCCTCAGACACTTCCTAGCTGTGTGATCCTGGACAAGCCACTTAACCTCCATTGCCTGGCCCTTATCGCTATTCTGCCTTGGAACCAATAATTAGTATTGATTCTAAGATAAGGTAAAGGTTTTTTTGTTTTTTAAAAGAATGACCAACTTAAGGGGACATGTCACAAGGCTAATCAAGAGCTCACTACCCAATGAGTTCCCAATGGATAGTAGGAAACAATAGGTAATAGAAGAAGGTGAGTGAGGGGAAATCTTAGAATGGGCTGAGGTAGTTGGGTAAGCTAGATTTGGACGGGTAGCATGTATTCCCACAGCCACCCTCACCCTCCTAAATATTCACACATTGTACTAGCCTGACTAACGTCGGGTTACTAGAGTATGAATCCCAGTCCAGGTATGTACCGAAACAATGGGTGAGTGACTGGGGTGAATGACTTGGCTTCTTCCTTTGTCAGATGGGCTAAAGAATACTTTTAACTATTTACCTTACAGGATTATTGTGAGGGTTAAATGAAATAGTGAATGGAAAGAGTTTTATAAACCTTAAAATATTACTGAAAAGTTTATTACATAGAATATTACATTTTATTATAATAAAAAGATAATGATACTTTAGTGATCTGATATTATTGACAATGAGGAAATAAGTACATTTTCCAGATAACTAAAGGCTACTTAATCATTTGGTATGAAAAGTTTCTGAAAATTTATTACACACATTACCCAGTTGCTATCCTAGTTCAGAATAGTTGAAAGTTGAGAGACTCTAGTTCAGAGTCTCATCAACAATTTTTTTTAAACTCTTACCTTCCATCTTGGAATCAATATTGGTTCCAAGGCAGAAAAATGGTAAGGGTTAGGCAACGAGGGTTAAGTGACTTGCCCAGGGTCACAAATCTGTGAAGTCTATGAGGTCAGATTTGAACCCAGGACCTCCCTTTCCTAGGCCTGACTCTCAATCCACTGAGCTACCCAGTTGCCCCCTCATCACCAATTGTTTTGAAGGAAATAGTGATTCTGCAATAGGCAATGAGGAAGGGCTGCATTTTACTCATGGAAAACAAACTGATCAAAGGTATAGAGTTGTAGCCTAGTTTAGGGTACAAGTAGGCAAATTTGGCTGGAGTAGAGAGAGGGAGAAAGTGGTATACAATAAAAACCTAGAGTGGTAGCCTGGAACTGGATTGTAAAGGGCTTTTAAAAACCAAATCAAAGAGTTATTACTTCATCATTGGGGAAACAGGAAGACACTGAAGTTTCTTGAGAGGGGCATAAAATAGTTAGACTTTAAGATTATTTTGATAGCTACGTAGAATTTTTATTGGAGAGGGGGAGACTGGAAATGAGCCTTTTAATAGGATGATGTGATAGCCCAAATGAGAACTGAACTGGAGTTGGTGATGAAATGAGTAGAAAAACAAGGGATAGAGGATTGAGAACCAGACCTAGAGACAGGAGAGGTCCTAGGTTCAAATCTGGTCTCATACACTTCCCAGCTGTGTGATCCTGGGCAAGTCACTTGACCCCCATTGCCTAGCCCTTACCACTCTTCTGCCTTGGAACCAATACACAGTATTGATTCTAAGACAGGAGGTAAGGTGTTTTGCTTTGTTTTGTTTTGGATATGGATGGGAGGGGGATGAGGGAAAAGGAAGAACCTGAAGAGTACAAGACTGAGGCTATATGTATGACTTATGAGTCAACTAAGGCTGAGAAGAGAGAATTGCAAAGCTACCAAAAATGCAGGGTTTTGTTAGAATTCAGGTCTTCCTTACTGCAAGTCCAATACTCCATCAGCTAGATGACATGGCTGCCCTTTTGGGCATGGGTGCCTGGATGATGCAGATCTCCATTGAAATGGGACAGTGTAAAGGAGGGGAGGGTTTAGTGGGGAACCCAATGAGCTCCATTTGGGGCATCCAGTTGGAGATGTCTGGCAGGTAGGTATTGCACTGCCTCCTCCTTTGCTCTCCTTCTCCCCTAGTAATCTTCAACTACAGTCAGACTGAGAATTCTCCTCACTGGGTTACTCTCATTATCTTGTTCCTCCTTTTAGCTTGGAGTTGCAAAGCATCACAGACAAAAATCATCACATAATGCTGATTTCACCTACACACAAATTCAGGCTATACAATCCCTACTGGTCAACTGCTGTTCTTCAATGACCCTTCCACTCAGCTTTTATTAACTTCCTATCTCCTTCTCTATGACTGTTTCAAGCTCTTTATCCTTTTATTATCTTCTTCCATTCAAGTTTAACTTCCTGATTTTATACACATGCGTGCACACACACACACACACACACACATACACACCAGACATACGACAGGTGACTTTACCTCCTATTTAAAGGGGAAAATTGAGGCCATCACTGACCATCCTTCTGCCAGATTATTCCTTCTCTGAACCCTGTCTGATTCCTTTTCCACTGTAGTATAATGAAAAGGTCACCATTCCTTCCCTAGACACCAGTTATCTCTTGTGTAACATGAAGGAAACAGAACCCATGTCATATATAGTTTTATGATTCATTCTGGTTTGTATTGTTCCCAAGTTACTTGATAACAATCATATTTTCCAGAAGGAGATCCTATGCTCTCCAAAGACATGAATCTTTTCCTTGTATTCCTAACAGGGCCTACAACATGAGTAGATGCTTAATAAAGGCTTGATGTGGTGGGATCAGAGCTCCATAACTCATCCATTTCCATGTTGGATCCCACTCCCCTTTTTCATTAGACACCATAGACTAGGCATGTGGAATATTCTTTTCTAGGCCTTGATCTTAGAATCTCACAAATTGCCATGGGGCCTTTCATCTCTCCTTCTCTGGTCTCCAAGAATCCTTTCCCAAAATGAGCCAGAGAATGGCATTGATGAGGTTGAGTGGTATGAGATCAGCTGTTGTATCTGTGTCTTTCCCTGGTATTTTGTCCACTCTCATTCTCATTCCTTTCAACAAAGCAGTTCCTCATACCCAGAGATGCCTGCCCTTTGGATCTCCCACATCATTTCCTATTGAGGCACTTTTCAGTTGTCTAAGTACAAGTTCAAATATTATCTCTTCACGAAACCCTTCCCTCTCCCCCAAGGTAGAAGTAATCCCTATCTACCTACTTATTTTCCTTCTTCCTTCCTTCCTTCCTTCCTTCCTTCCTTCCTTCCTTCCTTCCTTCCTTCCTTCCTTCCTTCCTTCCTTCCTTTCTTCCTTCCTTCCTTCCTCCTTCTCTCTTTTTCTTCTTTCTTCCTTCATTCCTTTCTCTTTCTTTCTTCTTCATTCTTTCCTTCCTTCTTCCTTCCCTCCTTTATTCCTCCCTTTCTTTCTTCTTCCCTTTCTTTCTTTCTTCCTTCCTTTCTTCCTCCCTTTCTTTCTGTCTTTCTTCATTTCTCTTCTTCCTCTCTTTCTTTTTCTCTTTCTTTCTTCCTCCCTTTCTTTCTTCCTTCCTTCCTTTCTTTCTTCCTCCCTTCCACCTTCAGTCTTAGAATCCATACTAGTTATTGGTTTCTAAGTTAGAAGAGCAGTAAGGGCTATGCAATAGAGCAGGGGTCCCCAAACTTTTTACACAGGGGGCCAGTTCACTGTTCCTCGGACCATTGGAGGGCCAGACTATTAAAAAAACAAACAAACTATGAACAAATCTGTATACTGCTGTCTGGGATAGCAGAGGCTGCAGCACTGGCTGTGATGGGCCTGACACACCTTGTACACCACTATACCAGGCAGCAGTATACACAGTGCAGAATCCCCTCCCCCAGATCACCGCTCACCATGCTGAGGTCTTCCATTGTGCAGCCACATAATCCTTTGTGCGGAGCCTTGTTCTCCTTCAGTTACTCTCAGAACAAGGTGCCACGCAAATGATTATGTCACTGGAAGTAGTACTGTACGTAACGCCCGTGCTTTGCAGAGCTACCACATACAGTGCGCCTCTCACTGACCACCAATGAAAGAGGTACCCCTTCTGGGAGTGTGGTGGGGGCCAGATACATGGCCTCAGGGGGCTGCATATGGCCCCTGGGCTGTAGTTTGGGAACCCCTGAGAGGGTAAGTGACTTGCCCAGGGTCCCACAGCTACGAAGTATGTAAGACCAGATTTGGACCCAGGATCTCCTGTCTTTAAGCCTGGCTCTCCACTGAGGCACCTAGCTGCCTCCTGATGCTTCCTTTCTTAAGCTACCCTTTTTGACTTTTTTGTTCTGATTCTGTGATTTTGTCTCTCAGGAAATTTTCTCTTTCAATGTAGATATAGGCAACTCTTATGAAATGTAAAGTCTTAGGAAGCTGTTGGGAGCTTTGAGTCTAGCCAGAGTGACACAACTAGTATATGTCAATGGCAAGACTCAAACCTGACTCGGGGCCCAGTTTTCCATCCATCACATTCTGCTGCCTCTCATACGCTTAATTATATACTACAGATGTGCATTCGAGTTATCCGTGTACAGAAGCGTAGCTGTGTGGTCTAGAGTGCTGGGCTTGGAGTGAGGAAGACCTGAATTCTTATCAATGCCTCACACATTTAGCAGCTTTGCGATCCTCAGAAAGCCATTTCATTCTCAGCCTTAGTTGACTTATCTGTAAAATGGAGATAATAATAGCAATTCACAGGGTTGAACCAAAAGAGATAATTTTAGCTTCTCAAACCTTAAATCTCTCTCTTTGTGAGTCATTACTGTGATTATGTGTCATTCCCCTTTTAGGGCAGTGAGGGGACACAGGGAATAGAGTGCTGGGCCTGGAGACAGGTAGAGCTGAGTTCAAATCCAGCCTCCAGCACTTCTGGGGTGCCCCCAGGCCAATGACTTGACCTCTGTTTGTGCCCAGATAAAGTGGGGATAATAATAGCATCTATTTTCCAGGGTTGTTACGAGGATCCCATGAAGACTATTTGTAAACTGCTCGGCATATAGTAGGCATTTACTAAATGCTTTTCTTCCTTCCTTTTAGACTGCAAGCTTCCAAAGGGCAGTGATTGTGCCATTTTTTGTTTATCTTTGCATCCTTGGCATCTCATACATGAGCATTTATGTAGAGTAGCCTTTTAATAGAAAATTGTCTAATTGAATGAGGGCACCGTCCGGGTCCTCTATATTAAGGGAAATCAGCCAAGGACAAATGAAGAGTCTCAGGTTCACCCCTTATGTCAGGCCCCATTTCATGTGCCAGCCAGACTCATCTAAGACTCTTCTGGGTGCCTCTGATTCCATCTCCTAGGCCAGACCGTTCATGTCCTCACTCTATTGTCAAGGAGTCAGAGTTTAGTGGTGAGGTTGCTGGACTTGGAAGCAGGGGGTCTGGCTTCCTACTCAGGCTCTGTTCCTTGCTCCCAAAGGCACAAACCCTTGAACTGTCCAGGCTCCAATCTCTAAAATGAAGAGGCTGGCATATGACCTGGAAGGTCTCTCCGTTGCCCCTCCATCATCTTTCCTATGATACTACCAAGAGCAGGAGAACACGGAGAGAAACTGAGTTACGAATGGCTTCCAGTTCAAACATCCTTTTTCTAAAGCTTTGAATTCTTATCTAGTTTTGACCCATCTCTCATCTTAGCCCTTTGTGTGCTCCCTAAGACTGGCTATTTGGGGTCCTCTGAGCTCTGGTGACGAGGTCCTATGATCTTTCACATAGACCCAAGCCTCTGAGAAAAGAAAAGGCTTAGAAAATGCTGTCAAGTAAATACGTATTGCTGACCTAGTAACACCGAATCGGCATTGCCCAAAGCTGTGGTGTTCTCCGTGCCCCAAACCCTCAGGCATCTTGGCATCAGCCCAGCACCCAAGGCTTCCTCAGGGGCACCACAGTTCATCCATTTAGGCAGGTAATAAACGTCATGAAGCGCCCATGTAGCAGTTCTGGGGATATGAGGAAAGGAAAAGCAACCCCTACCTTCAAGGAACCCATAGTCTAATGGGGGATCGACGTGCAAATAATTATGTATAAACAAACCACATACAGAATAAATAGGAAATAATTGTCTGAGGGAAAACACTAGGATTAAGAGGGATTGGAAAGGCTTTTTTTTTTTCTTTTAAAACCCTTACCTTATGCCTTAGAATCAATTCTGTGTATTGGTTCTAAGGCAGAAGAGCACTGAGAAGGGCTGGCAATGGGGGGTGAAGTGACTTGCTGGTGTCTGAGACCAGAGTTGAAGTCCAGAACCTCCCTCCCATCTCTAGGTCTGGCTCTCAATCCACCGAGCCACCCAGCTGCCCCCTAAAGCTTCTTGTAGAAGGTGGAATCGTAGGAGAGACTTGAAGGGAGCCAAGAAGTAAGATAAGAAGTGGAGAACGTTCAGGCTTGGGGGACAGTCAGAACCCAGAGACACACAGGGAAAAGTGAACTAGCGAACCAAAAACCCCACGTCAAAGCCACACTGCTCTAGCAAAGGGCAGTCCTACGTGTCTCGCACTATCGCGCTATCCTTCTTGGGTAATTGGTTCTCCAACCGGAATGCTGTGAGCCAAACTCTAGCTGCCACTAGCTCGGGCATTGGGATTCCTGCTTTTAGCTCCTGCCCCCAAGCAGCCTCAGAATGGGGGGAAAGGCTGAAGCAGCCCTCAAGGAGATTCAACTGCTGAGGCTGCCTGCCTACCCATCCCCACAGTTGAGCTGCCCTGGCATCCTCCAGGTGGGAATCCCAGCCTGACTTTTTACCCACAGTTCTGCCTTGACCATCACAAGGGTCTAATCACTGGGACTCCATCCTACTCACTACTCTCATTTCTGTGATATTTCTTGGGCCAACAAATTGTACAAAGGCTCCCTGACAAAAAGGAATGGAGGTAAACAGGACAAAGGGACTCATTACCTGGAATACTTTGCCTTCGGCAGACCAGGGCTGTGTCTGCGCCACCTGAATCTTTACTTCCCTTTGAATAGGGCCATCATCTACAAAAGAGAAGAGGGAAAATGGGTTGAATACAACTTTCATTTCTAGCTGGGCTCCCCTGCCTTGAAGAAGTCACCTCCTCCCATCTCCAGGTGACGTCAGAATGCATTATTTCATGCCACACTTTCGCTTTGGTCCTTGGAGGAGATGGGGGGATTAGAACGGATTTATTTCCTTTGCAGTTAATTCTCCTAGTGAGAGCCAAGTCTGTCATCCCTTAAATCAGGTGAAACAGCTGAAATGGGGGAAAGGCATAAGACCATCCCTGGAGTGAGAAATGCCCAAAATAGCACCGGATCGAGACATGAATGACCGGCTTTGAATTAGGGTCCTGAAACTAACTTGCTGTGTTTTGGGGGGATTTGGAAATAAATGGTCACAAAGCTCTCGTCAGGGTTAATTTTCCCCTCTTTGGACCTCAGTTTTCTATTCTGCAGAATGATGGGGCTGGTTTAAAGGATCTCAAAGGTCCCATTCAACTCTGAGATTCTGTGATTCTGTGTGAGTTTTAAGCCCATCGTTATGGTGAGGGACTTAAGGATAAGGAAGAGGCCAGGGCCATATTCAAGAACAATTCATACATAGACCCAGTTGGTAGCCACCCACATAGTGACTTGAGAAGCATAAAGAGTCTCCTTGTCCAAAGATCCCTTCCTTCCTGTCTCCCATGATGCCAAAAATTTCACTACTAGTGGATGATTCATTCTTTTGAATTTTTAAGAAATTCACCTTCAAGAGTGGCTGGGTGGCTCAGTGGATTGAGAGCCAGACCTAGAGAGATGGGAGGTTCTGTGTTCAAATCTTGTCTCATATACTTCCTACCTGCATGACCTTGGGCTAGTCATTTTACCACCATTGCCTAGTCCATATCACTCTTGATGTGCACATTGGCTACGGCAGGGGAGTGGGAGGAGGGGAGGGAAAGAACATAAATCATGTAACCATGGAAAAATTCTCTTAATTAATCAATTAAATTTTTTTTAAAAAGAACTGATATTCAGGTTTTAAATCTAAGACAGAAAGTAGGGTTTTTAATTTTTTTAAAAGGTTCTTCTGCCTAAAACCAATACACAGTACAGATTCTAAGACGAAAAGTAAGGGTTTAAAAAATTACACTCAAAAAAATGTTTATTGGAAGGGACTGTGACAGTTATTGAGAATGCAAAAAACTTGAACAAAGGATTTATCCTCAGAAGTTAAGAGTGGATGAGGGGCTATTTTTTCTGCTACCAGCTGGGATTTACATAGCATTTTGAATTTTACAAAGTGCTTTGCTTTATGTACATCATCTCATGTGCTGTTCACAACCTACCCTGAGAGGTAAGTGCTATTATTATTCTAATTTTACAGATGAGGTTTAGGTGACTTGTCCCAGGGTCACACAGCTAGTTGTGTCAGAGGCAGAAATCCCCATCAGGTTTCTCACTCCAAATCCAGGGGTCTTTCCAAGACACCACACTTCATGTACACAGTTCAGAAGGATATAAGACACAGTGTGAGAAGGCCAAAGAGAAACAAGATTCTTGAAGGAAACTTTGAGCAGGAAGAAAACATTTCCAACAGGAGAGCTTAGCTTAATGGTGGAAGAAGTAACTGAGTGGAACCTTGAAGATTCCAGCAAGATTTCAGTATAGTGAAAAAGAGGGAATGTATTCCAAGTACAGGGGACAGCATTTTCCTTTCCCCAGAGACCCCTAAAATATATGAACCCTGCTAGGAGAGGGAGCACCTTCAGTTCTTGATCAACTTCTAGAGGAATTAGTGCCAGCAGGATCCTAGAAGAATGAGAAGTGGGAAGTGTCTAGAGGTCAGAAAGCAGTGGGAGGGAAGGGAGTGAGCCAAAGACAAGTACTTCCCAAGCTTCTCTTTGACACGAATTTCATGTTTTTTGTTGTTGTTGTTGTTTAGTTTGGGTCTCCCAATCTCACCCAGGCTATGGCCACTGATAATCTTACTGCTGATCAGCATAGAAGCTTCAACCTGCTCCATTTATGACCCCAGGCTGGTTCACCCATCCTTAGGCAGCCTGGTATGATCCCTTCCACTTCTACCACTCTTGGGAGCTCCCATGTATTAGTTCCAGATCCCCATTTAGTTCTATCCCTACTGCAGTTTAGAACTCCTGAGCCTCAATCAATCCTCTAGCCCCAAGTCTTTGCCTGCAAAGCAAGGATTATAGTCCTGGGCTACCACACTCAGTTGATATTTGACTTTTTTTAATGTTTTATTGATTAATTTTTTTATATTTCTGTCACTAATGAATGAACTCTCCCCAAACACACACACACACACACACACACACACACACTCATGCACATTCATTTTGTATAGGAAAGAAGTGCAATTCATAGGGTTGGTCATAGATTTTAAGCTAAAAGGGAATGAAGAGATCACTGGGACCATCCTTCTCTTTAATAGACAAGGAGACCTCTAAAGAAGTAAGGTAACTTTGCCAAGTTTACATAGGCTTAAGGGTAGAACTGGGATGTGAACCCAGAAGCTATGAGGTAGAATTCATCACCTTCATCCCACTGGACCCACCCTACTTCTAATGCAAAAATATCAATGCATTGCCCATGTCTAAAGATGTATATATCATTCTGTACTCATAGTCTGCCATGTCTCTGGTGAGAAGCAGGAGACATGCTTCACCAGACACTAATGCTTCCAAATTCCATGGCCTCATGGGATCCAGTCAGGAGGAAAAACACAAATGCCTTCTGATGGTAGGGAGAGCTTTCAAAAAGAGCTATTCTCTAAGACAGAAGACTTAGATTCAATTTTATTGTGTTGTTCATTCATTTCAGTTAGTTCTGATTCTTTGTGACCCCATTTGGTGTTTTCTTGCCAAAAATCCTGGAGAGGCTTGTCATTTCCTTCTCTGGCTCACTTTATAGGTCAGAAATTGAGGCAAACAGGGTTAAATGACTTGCCCAGGTTTACACAATCAGTAAGTGTCTGAGGCTGGATTTGAACTCACAAAAATGAGTCTTCCTGACTCCAGGTATAGCATTCTATCCACTGTGCCACTTAGCTGCCTAGTGAAGTTTAATATCTGGGCTAAGTTACTGGGATGGAACAGAGGAAGGAGAGAGAGAGAGAGAGAGAGAGAGAGAGAGGAGAGAGAGAGAGAGAGAGAGAGAGAGAGAGAGAGAGAGAGGGAGAGAGAGAGAGAGAGAGAGAGAGAGAGAGAGAGAGAAGAGAGAGAGAGAGAGAGAGAGAGAGAAGAGAGAGAGAGAGGAGAGAGAGAAGAGAGAGAGACGAAGAAGAGAGAGAGAGAGAGAGAGAGAAGATTCAGAGGAGGACATCATCATTGGTACCAAGTAGAGAACACTGAGTTTGGAGACAGAAGAACTGGATTTAAATTCTGCCTTTGCTACTCAACCACCTGTCTAACTTTGGTTGTCATTTAACTTCTGTGAGTTTCAATTCTTAATCTATAAAATAGAGGACAGAGGTGGATGAGGTGACTACTAAAGGGTCTTCTAACTCCAATTTTGTCACTTTATGATCTTAAGTCTTATGAAGCTGAAAAGGCTTCAGAAATGGACCATCCCAGAAAGATATCTAGTGGGGTGTCACATGGGAAGGAAGAAGGGTTACCATGGCAACAGAGATGCAAAAAAAGCCAGGAGGATGTCTAGAGATTTACAGTTCAAATTCAAATCTTCAATAGGCACTGAAAATGATGAGCTTTGTATATGACTGAATAACTGGTGAGTTTTCTTGAGGAGGGAGGGACGGGAGAGAGAGAGAGAGACAGACAGACAGACAGACAGACAGAGACAGAGACAGAGAGAGACAGAGAGAGAGGGGAGGGGCTCCTGAGACTCATAGAACTACAGTCTACTGACTTATTGACTAATCTTGTTGAGGCAGAAGGAGAGGTCCCAGTTGATCAGAGGCATAAAAGTGCTTCCCTCTCTATAGATGTGTAAAGGAGTAAACTCCCTTTTTAGCAAACTAATTCTGGTCCAATCTCATAGTCTTCTCTCTCCCATATCCTTTATTTCAAATGGTCCCATAGTCTTATTTCTCATACATGATATTCCACTGTACCTTTTAATCAGGTAGGCCCCATGCCAGAAATGCCCCTCCTTATCTCACCTCTGCATGGCAGAATCTCTAGTTTCCTTGAAAGCACAGCTCTTAGTGCCCTTTTCTTACAGAAGAGAGACCCTGACTAGTCTTTCCAATTCTTAAACTCTGCTCCATAAAAACTTACTTCATATTAACTTAGCACATATTTTACACTTACTGTTCATGCAGTCTCTGTTTGAGTCATCAAGTCAAGTGAACAAGCATTTATTAACCACCTATTATGTTCCCAGCACTGCCCTAAGCACTGGAGCTATGTGAAGAGTAGTCCCTCTCCTCAAGGAGCTTACAGTCTAATAGGGAAGACGACATTCAAACAACTATATAAGCAAGATATAATCCAGGCAATTTGGAAGTTATCTCAAAGGCAAGAACATTAAGAATGTAAGTACCTTGAAGGCAAGACCTAGTTTGTTTCTGGCTTTGTATCTCAAGCATCTATCATTGAGCCTGACATGCAGCAGGCATTCTTAGAACTGAATTAAATTGAATTTGGAACAAGATCTTTGGAAAGGCTTAGAGATTCCTGAAAAATATCCAACAGACCTGGGTGAATCTTTTTTAACACTGTCTTAACTTTTAACCCCTTATCTCATTCACACCTGAAGATGGCTCTAGAACAGGAGCTAAACATTTTTTTCTGTCATAGATCTGGTAGAAAAAAGCAGCAATCTAGATTGGGGGGTGGGGGGAGAGGAAAAGCCACTAAATTCCAAACTGAAGAGTTTACATTTGATCCTAGGGTAATGGGGGGGGTCACTGGATTTTTTAGAATAGGGCATTTACTGAATAATGAGGAATAAAATTTCATCTCAACTTATGGGTCTTTCCCATAGGTACCCAAGGGCTCCTGTTTCTCCTCATCCTTCTTCTCATCTTCTGTTGACCATCATCTCTCTCTATCAATCTCTTATGTAGATACTCAGAGCTCCTGTATATCCTCTCTAACAGGTGACCTCAAGATGGCTATGTTCCAGAGTGCATGGATTATTTGAAATGTGACCTTCCTTCTCCTCATCTTGAGGAGCACTGCAATGCAAAAACCCGAGTCACATCAGTCACACCCTCTACCACCAACAGGGATTTCCCTCCTTATCATTAGATAGCTCTGAACCAGGCAACTTACACTCTTTGTTCTCAAAAGGACCATTTATAGCCATTTGGGGCTGAGAAGGATGGAGGAAAAGTCATTTGGAACCATCTTACTCCTAATTACAGCACCCAAATCCCTAGTGAGGGATGGATAGGGTAGGCTTTTCATATGTTAATTTTTATTTTTGTTCTGAACTTAGTAAATATCAAATATAATGGACATCTGTATATACATAGAAGAAAGTGAAGAGAACCCTGCTCATGAAACTGTAGGTCTCTACTATGTACAGCTTGAGAAATAATCGCTATGTTTCAAGGCTTTCTTCTGTTCTTTCTTTTCCATTAAAGATGTCTTTAATGGCCATCTTTTGAAGGACTGGTTTTTTACAAGTCCAATTTTGAACTCCTTGAAGGCAAGGATTGTCTTTGTCTTTCTTAGCACTTAGCACAATGACTGGCAGACAGAAGGCATTAACTAACTACTTATTGACTTGACAACTTGAAATATACCAGTGGGATAAGCTTGAGAGGAGTGTATATGGCACAGATACAGGGTTATAGAGAGAACCTCATGGCAGCATTAGCCCTTGGCAATACTGTGAAGCTCACAAAATATATCTTTAATATTCCCATTTGTTTTCCCCTTTTGGTGGAATTTCTCCACTCCCAAATATTCTCTCCTTCTCAAATCCTTTATCTGTGCTGAGATTAAGGTGATTCATGAAGACTTGTCACGTGGGTGCTCCCAGAGTTCCTGGGACTTTAATTGACCTCAACTTCCAGTACTTAAAGTATTCATGGGGAATGTCTGCATTTCCCAAGAAACTGGAAAGGGATTGGGAAGGAATAAGCATTTAGAAGTGCCTTTTATGAATATTATTTCACTTAGACCTTACAACCAGCTCTCAGGTAAGTGCTATTATTGTTCCCATTTTACCACTGAGGAAACTCAAGGAAATGAATCACTTGTCCAGGGTCATCTGCATGAGAAAGGAACCTGAAATCACAGCACAAATTCCACTTAGATCTAAAGTCAGGACCACTTGAGAGGAGTTTTACTCTCTCTCTCTCCCTCTCTCTCTTCTCCCTTCTCCCTCTCCCTCCCTCTCTGTCTCTCTCTCTCTCTCTCTCCCCCTCTCTCTCTCTCTCTCTCTCTCTCTCTCTCTCTCTCTCTCTCTCTCTCTTCTCTCTCTCTCCCTCTCTCTCCTTCTCCCTTCTCCCTCTCCCTCCCTCTCTGTCTCTCTTTCTCTCTCCTCTCCCTCTCTCTCTCTGTCTCTCTCCCTCTCCCTCCTCTCCCCTCTCTCTCTCTTATAACTTGTAAGTCAGCCTTGCAGATAACTGAATAGAAAGAGAGGGGCTGTGGGAAGTATCGCTGCAGGGTAACGTTCAGAGAAGTAGGAGGTATATGGTTTTTGTGGGGTGAAGGTGGGAGGGATCACAGCACCACAGATTTTAAGCTAGAAGAAACCATTTAATCCAATTCCCTCATTTTACATATAAATAAACTGAGGTCCAGAAACATTGCCTCAAGTTTACACAAGTAGCAATTGCAAAGCCAGGATTCAATCGAGGTTCTCTGATTCCAATCCAGTCTTCCCTTCATTTTTCCAGAGGGAAAGCAAATAGCTACTGTCAATTCGTCCTTCAAGGATAACTGTCTTTCTCCCACCCTGAAGATGCCTATGGATCATCAAGAAAAAGGAAGGACAAAAAAGGAGCTTTTGAATTGGGATTGATCCTGGCTCATTATAAGCTGGAGGGAGAGTTCTGACTTCTGGAATACCCTTTTTGTGGCTGAGCAATGGAGGCTCTGGTTCTATAGCTGACATTATCTGGGCCTTGTGTTTGTGTTCTCCTTGTAGTGCCAAATGGAGCTGGGTTTATTGTAATCCAAAATCAACAAGAGATATCATTTCATGGGACATTTTATTATTTCGCATTGCTTTGCTCATGATAAGTATTTGCAAATAAGAGACCAGGAAAGCAATTTTGGTTTATGACCAACATCTGTTGCAAAGAATGAAAAAGGAGAGGAATTTTGGTGAAGAACTTTTTAAGACCCTTCAAATCTTTTTCTTTTTTTAAATATTTACTTTCTGCCTTAAAATTAATACTAAGCATAAGTCCCAAGGCAGAAGATCAATAAGGGCTAGGCAAACAGGGTTAAGTGACTTGCCAGGGTCACACAGCTAGGAAGTGGATCTGAACCCAGGACCTCCCATTTCCAGCCTTGATCCTCTATCCACTGAGCAACCTAGCTGCTAGACCTGGCACCCAAGACTCTCCAAATTAAAGCAACACATACTTCAATGCTTGGTTCCTTAAAGACAAAGATAGAATACGTGAGGACGTCAAACAATTGGCTAGAAGTCATGGTTTAGGAGTAAGGAATGAGAGAGGTCAAAGACTTGTAAACCTTACAGAAATTTCATAACTTTTTTTTCTTTGTGTGAATTTTCAGAAGGCACTAGAAATGGTGAACACAAAATAACAAAGTAAATTTATTATGCATTATATTTTAATAAATAAGAAATGACTGACTACTGATATGAAAACCATTCTTAAATCAGATATCTATGTAGTTGGGTCAACAACTTTTTAGTGTAAAAGACCTAAATTAAGATAAAAGAGCAAATAAAAAAATAATAAAAACAACTCCAGCTTGGCTTTTTAAATCAAGTTACTTTTTTTTTTAAACCCTGACCTTCCATCTTGGAGTCAATACTGTGTATTGGCTCCAAGGCAGAAGAGTGATAAGGGCTAGGCAATGGGGGTCAAGTGACTTGCCCAGGGTCACACAGCTGGGAAGTGTCTGAGGCCAGATCTGAACCTAGGACCTCCCGTCTCTAGGCCTGGCTCTCAATCCACTGAGCTACTCAGCTGCCCCCTAAATCAAGTTACTTCTAATGAAAAACAGGAAATAGAAGAAGGAGAGGGCATCAGCACCAGTTATAATAATTTTATAGTAAAGATTAATTATTAGAAATTAATTACCAAAACAAGGAGAGCAAAAAGGAGACTAAAAACTGTTAGTCAGCAAATAATAGATTTACTCACCAAGCTCAAAGAGGCTTCTTAAGGGTAACACTCGTTAAGAATGCAAATTCGATTATAAAATCTACAGAAGATGACATGAGATTATGCATTGTTTCATAAAAATATCAAGAAGTTGTGAAGGGTAAAATGAGTTTAAAGAAAGCTTACAAGGTGCCCAATAAAGCAAAGTTAGCCTGAGGACATTTACAGATGCAATTGGAAGGACAACTAAGAGGGAAAAGTTAGAAAAGATCTGCTTGGATTTTTATAACAAACTCCTTTCATTATCAAAGAAGGTGGTGTTATAACATTTTGACTCTGACATCACAGTCTCAGATGTGCTTATGGAGGAAGTGAAAATGACACGGAAGAGGAAAAAAGAAGGAAAAAAAAGATCAAATATAAACAGAGAAATCTGTACCCAATGAGATCTATTGTCAAATTATCTGAAGAAGAAGGTGATCCAAATTGGGAAAAATTTTTCTTTTTTACCAATCTAGTACTCTTGGTTAGAGTGACAATTAGAGAAGATTTCAGTGAGAAATAAAAGCTTAGCTCTGCCCATGGGGGAAAAAAATTCTTAGGTCTTATTATTATCAGAAAATACTTACTCAGATAATTATACACTATTGACTCACATGTTTATTTTCCTGTCTATATAAAATTTATATGAGATGATTTATATATGCATTGAAGATATGAAGGATTTTCTTTTTAAAAGAAAACTGCTGAAGATCAGTGGAATAGACTGGGGGAAAGCGACCTCAGCAAGACAGTATACGATAAACCCAATGATCCCAGCTTTTGGGACAAAAATCCACTATTCGATAAAAACTGCTGGGAAAACTGGAAGACAGTGTGGGAGAGATTAGGTTTGGATCAACACCTCACACCCTACACCAAGATAAATTCAAAATGGGTGAATGACTTAAACATAAAGAAGGAAACCATAAGTAAATTGGGTAAACACAGAATAGTATATATGTCAGATCTTTGGGAGGGGAAAGACTTTAAAACCAAGCAAGACATAGAAAGAATCACAAAATGTAAAATAAATAATTTTGACTACATCAAACTAAAAAGCTTTTGTACAAACAAAACCAATATAACTAAAATCAGAAGGGAAACAACAAATTGGGAAAAAATCTTCATAGAAACCTCTGACAAAGGTTTAATTACTCATATTTATAAAGAGCTAAATCAATTGTACCAAAAATCAAGCCATTCTCCAATTGATAAATGGGCAAGGGACATGGATAGGCAGTTCTCAGATAAAGAAATCAAAACTATTAACAAGCACATGAAGAAGTGTTCTAAATCTCTTATAATCAGAGAGATGCAAATAAAAACAACTCTGAGATATCACCTCACACCTAGCAGATTGGCTAACATAACAGCAAAGGAAAGTAATGAATGCTGGAGGGGATGTGGCAAAGTAGGGACATTAATTCATTGCTGGTGGAGTTGTGAACTGATCCAACCATTCTGGAGGGCAATTTGGAACTATGCCCAAAGGGCGATAAAAGACTGTCTGCCCTTTGATCCAGCCATAGCACTGCTGGGCTTGTACCCCAAAGAGATAATGGACAAAAAGACTTGTACAAAAATATTCATAGCTGCGCTCTTTGTGGTGGCCAAAAATTGGAAAATGAGGGGATGCCCCTCAATTGGGGAATGGCTAAACAAATTGTGGTATATGTTGGTGATGGAATATTATTGTGCTAAAAGGAATAATAAAGTGGAGGAATTCCATGTGAACTGGAACAACCTCCAGGAAGTGATGCAGAGCGAAAGGAGCAGAACCAGGAAAACATTATACACAGAGACTGATACATTGTGGTACAATCGAAGGTGATGGACTTCTCCATAAGTATCAATGCAATTTCCCTGAACAATCTGCAGGGAGCTAAAAAAAAAAATACTACCCACAAGCAGAGGATAAACTGTGGGAGTAAAAACACCGCTGAAAAGCAACTGCTCGACCACAGGGTTGGAGGAGATAAGACTGAGGAGAGACTCTAAATGAACACTATAATGCAAACTCCAACAACAGGGAAATGGGTTCGAGTCAAGAACACATGTGATAACCAGTGGAATCATGCGTCGGCTATGGGAGAGGGAAAGGCGGGGGGGGGGGGGGGGGGGGGGGAGGGGAGGAAAAGAAAACAATCTTTGTTTCCAGTGAATAATGTATGAAAACGACCAAATAAAATAATATTAAAATTTAAAAAAAAAAAGAAAAAAAAAAGAAAACTGCTGAAGATCAGTGGAATAGACTGGGGGAAAGCGACCTCAGCAAGACAGTATACGATAAACCCAATGATCCCAGCTTTTGGGACAAAAATCCACTATTCGATAAAAACTGCTGGGAAAACTGGAAGACAGTGTGGGAGAGATTAGGTTTGGATCAACACCTCACACCCTACACCAAGATAAATTCAAAATGGGTGAATGACTTAAACATAAAGAAGGAAACCATAAGTAAATTGGGTAAACACAGAATAGTATATATGTCAGATCTTTGGGAGGGGAAAGACTTTAAAACCAAGCAAGACATAGAAAGAATCACAAAATGTAAAATAAATAATTTTGACTACATCAAACTAAAAAGCTTTTGTACAAACAAAACCAATATAACTAAAATCAGAAGGGAAACAACAAATTGGGAAAAAATCTTCATAGAAACCTCTGACAAAGGTTTAATTACTCATATTTATAAAGAGCTAAATCAATTGTACCAAAAATCAAGCCATTCTCCAATTGATAAATGGGCAAGGGACATGGATAGGCAGTTCTCAGATAAAGAAATCAAAACTATTAACAAGCACATGAAGAAGTGTTCTAAATCTCTTATAATCAGAGAGATGCAAATAAAAACAACTCTGAGATATCACCTCACACCTAGCAGATTGGCTAACATAACAGCAAAGGAAAGTAATGAATGCTGGAGGGGATGTGGCAAAGTAGGGACATTAATTCATTGCTGGTGGAGTTGTGAACTGATCCAACCATTCTGGAGGGCAATTTGGAACTATGCCCAAAGGGCGACAAAAGAATATCTACCCTTTGATCCAGCCATAGCACTGCTGGGTCTGTACCCCAAAGAGATAATGGACAAAAAGACTTGTACAAAAATATTCATAGCTGCGCTCTTTGTGGTGGCCAAAAACTGGAAAACGAGGGGATGCCCATCAATTGGGGAATGGCTGAGCAAATTGTGGTATATGTTGGTGATGGAATACTATTGTGCTAAAAGGAATAATAAAGTGGAGAAGTTCCATGGAGACTGGAACAACCTCCAGGAAGTGATGCAGAGTGAGAGGAGCAGAACCCGGAGAACACTGTACACAGAGACTGATACACAGTGGTATAATCGAACATAATGGACTTCTCCATAAATGGTGGTGTAATGTCCCTGAACAATTTGCAGGGATCTAGGAGAAAAAACACTATCCATAAGCAAAGGATAAACTATGGGAGTGGAAACACCGAGGAAAAGCAACTGCCTGAATACAGCGGTTAAGGGGACATGACAGAGGAGAGACTCTAAATGAACACTCTAATGCAAATATTATCAGCATAGCAATGGGTTCAAATCAAGAAAACATGTAATGCCTAGTGGATTTACGCATCAGCTATGGGGGGTGGGGGGGAGGAAAAGAAAATGATCTATGTCTTTAATGAATAATGCTTGGAAATGATCAAATAAAATATAATAAAAAAAAGAAAACTGCTATAATTCTATAAGTAAAATTCTACAAGAGAATAGACCTTTAGCATTACACAATTAACTAAAAACTGTAGGAAATACAAGACATCACTATACTTAGTTTTTGTTGATAATGAGAAATAAATCACTTTATTTGGTAGAGCAAAACACTGCCTTAAAGGCTCCACTCTAACATGTGTCAGCTATGCACTAGTCAAAGTTCTAAGTTATCCTCTAGAAGATATTGCAAGAGAGAGAATCTTGTTTGATGATTTTTCTGATGATTAAAATCAAGCAAGGCATAAAATGCTTCCCAACAGCCATTTTCATGGAGGATATCCAGGCCAGGGTCCAAGTCAAAGAAGCTCGGTCTATAGATGATGAGATCCTTCAGATTCTCCTGCTTGTACGTGCCATTAGGGTGATTTCGTTAAGTACCTAAATATTGTTGTTATTCAGTCATTTCAGTTGTATCTGACTCTTCTTGACCCCATTTGAGATTTTCTTGGCAAAGACACTGGAGTGGTTTGCTATTTCCTTCTCCAGTTCATTTTACAGATGAGGAAACTGAGGCACATGGGGTTAAGTAACTTGCCACGGGTCATACTATTAGTAGGAGTCTGAGTTCAGATTTGAACTGAGGAAGATGAGCCTCCTTGACTCCAGGCCTGGTACCCTATCCCCTGCTCCACCTAGCTGCCCCCTGAATACCATAGAGCCTCTTGAAATGAGTCATTCAAAAGAGTTTGGATTAGCTATTCATACATAGGAAAACCAAATAGATAAAGAAGTCAAGATACGAGGTCATGAAGTTGGATGGATGACCTAAAGTCCATCCATTCTATCTATATCTATCTTTCCATCCATCCATCCACCCATTTATCTATCTATCTTAGATAGATGGGCAATAAGCTTGCCAAGATAACCTATAGAGCCCATCCATCAGTGTGTACATAAATATATATGTATGTATACATATATATGTGTGCACATGTGGGCATATATATACATATAATGTGTGTATGTAGATAGATAGAGATTATTTATCTATTTTAGAAGCCACAAATGGTCTCTGAGTTGGTTCCAGACCTAAGTAAGAGAAGGAGAATGTGCTCGAATGTGCTCTTGGGAAGGTAAGGACTCTAAGCTTCCCCCGGAAATAAAGAATTCTCTTTTGAACACTAGAATTCTTCCAGTGATTTTGTAGGACTGTAAGTCATGCGACAGTGCTGTCTCCAAGGAATGAATGTGGAGCATCAACCAGAGGGGTGTGCTGTGTATGGGGAAAGACTTCAAAACATAGAATTAAGAAGAAGCAGAGTAAAAAATCATCATTTTAAAGTACATGATGGAAAAAGCCACACATTTGTAAGTAGTGAGAGGGAAAGAGAAGTGCTGGGCAGCCCACCTGCTCTAGAGGTACAGTTGATGTCCAGGAGAACCTGCTCCTAGCATGTTGAGTGGATCTTCAGTGTTGAACTGATGGGCTGGATAAGAATATGACAGGATGGGTGTTTGGGTGCAATCTGTATGCTTGTAGGGGATATTCAAATTGGTGAAATCACAGATTCATGTGAGTATCTGAGAGTTTATCTCCTAGGAACAGTTAGGTGATACTGTGCTGGGCTGAAGTCAGGAAGACATCTTCTCACATTCAAATTCAGCTTTGGATGCTTACTAACTGTGTGACCCTAGGCAAGCCACTTATCTCTCTTTACCTCAGTTTCCTTATCTGTAAAATGAGCTGGGAAAGGAAAATCACTCCCCTATCTTTGTCAAGAAAACCCCAAACAGGGTCACAAAGACACTATTGAAAATGACTGAACAATAACAAGCTTCTGGGAGTGGGGAAGATTATACTTACATTGTGGCAGCTCTCTGAGAGTTTATCCCCCTCTATGTTGTGTGTATCTCTAGAAAAGTTTTATGCAATGGGTTGGGCTATCCATTGCTGGAGACTGTAGGCACATAGTACATTAATGGCGGGGACAGGAATGATTACAGCACCAGGTCAATGACAGCTAAGTCATTGATCACACCTTCTTAGCCCTTCCTTATTCTTTCAGGTACCTTTATAGTCAGAAATCATAGAACCTTGACAGAGATCCCAAAATACAAATCAAAAGAATCCAAAGGGATCCTAGGGGTTATCTATTCCAATTTGCTTATTTTAGATGAGGAAACAGACCCTGAGACATAAGTGACTGGTCCAAAGTCATAGATAGTAGACAGCAGAATGAAGACAAGAATTCCAAACCAGTCATCTTACAAATAACCCAGTCAGAGTAACTATTGCAAAAGCCTGCCACGAGAAAGAAGAGCTCGACTATCCCAGCCCCTCTGCAGAAGCCTTCTTCCCTTCCCCGGGCAATTGACTCAATAATGAATAGCTGGGCACCCTATTGAACCTTTCGAAAAAATACATATCATTAATTCTGCTACGATATGTCCTGCTGTTCACATGAGCTCACTCCCTGCACTCTCCCCTTTCTGGCTTTGTCTGGGGGCCAATGATGAGCAGTGGGGTTTCTGTTTTGTCCTCTTAACAGTTATGTTCGATTAATCAAAGAATCAACTAAGAAAAGATATCCTGCAAGTCACCAAAATGTCTATTTCCTCTGATTACTCTTTAAAGCCAGACTCTTTAGAGCAATTGGGACTGGTGCCTCCCTAAATTCCTCCCAAAGCTGATCTTGGAATGCCAGGACCAGAAGGGACCTTGGTGAATGGAATAAGGGCAGCTGAAATTGAAGGGAGGGACACACGTTTGACATTTTTTTCTATATGTCATCTTGCTTGATTCTCACAACAATTGAGGTAGGGACTACAGGCATTATTGTCTTCATTTTACAGATGAGGTTCAATCTAGTTAGGGTGTTTGGCCCATGGTCACACAGCTAATAAATGACAGTGGTGGGATTTGAACCCTGTTCTCCATTAATGACAAGTTCAAGGTTCTTTCAGTGTGCCATGTTTTCACTCTAGATTGTCATTTGTTAATCAATCCAAAAGCATTTATTAAGCACCTACTATGTGCCAGGCACCATGTTAAGTGCTGGGTATATCAAAAAAGGCAACAAGAACAGGCTCTGCCTTCAGGGAACTCACAATCTAATGGAGAAAACAACATGGAAACAATTATGGATAAAGACAGAGACTAGACAAGATAAGCTGGGGGTCATCTCAGAAGGAAAGCACTAAGATTAAAGAGGACTGGGAAAAGCATTCTGGGGGAAATGAGAGCAGCTTCAATGCATGAAAGGCATGTGTAGGAGATAACAGGGACAGAGTCTTGTGATGTTTTAGGCTTTTTGTTTAATACTTTGGGCTTTCTAGTGAAACCTGGTGTTTCAGTCACTGTAAGAAGAAACAAAGACTCTCTAGGACCTTGTAGATATTCTAGTAGCTAGTTAGCATAGTAGATAGCATATCAGACCTGAAGTCAGTAACTCATTTTCCAGAATTCAAATCCAGCTTTAGACACTAGCTGTGTGACTCTGGCCAAGTCACTTATCTCTTTTTACCTCAGTTTCTTCATCTGTAAAATGAGCTAAAAAAGGAAATGGCAAACCACTCTAGTATCTTTGTCAAGAAAACCCTAAATGGGGTCACAAAGAGTCAGACAGTACTGAAAAAAAAAACACAAAATGGAGAGAGCAGCAGAGGGGATCAGGATAGGAGAATCAAGTTAAAATTTTGGTTCTAATTCTACTCACTGTTTGACTTTGGATGTGTTATTGTATCTCTCATAGAAGCACATATTCAGAGCTGTAAAGGACCTCAGAGGCCATCAAGTCTATCCATATTATTTTATTGAGAAGTAAACTCAGGAATAGACAGAGGAACTGATTTATACAAGGTTACACAGGTGTAGGCACTAGAGTGAGGATCTGAGTCCAGCATCTCTTAACCCAAACTCCAGCACTCTGTCCACTGCATCAATGCCTCCTTGGTTAATCATTTAGCATTTGGGGGTTTCATTATCTTAGGAAAGAGAGCATTACTGGCATTCTCTAAAAGTGTTACTATGAAGATCACAGATAAGAATGACCTTTAAAAATGAGATACTTCATGCCATCTTATGGTATTATTCCTTGTTGAAAGGGGCACTTTTTTGGTAAAAAACTAACATTGTTAATTCTTGAAAACACACTTTCTTATAGCAGTCAGTATGAACTTCTGTGTGTGTATCAGAGCCTTTTCTGAAAAGGTGCCTGGATGGAAAGATGGAAGAGAGATCACTAGGGCACTGGAAACCTTAAGTGCGAAAGCAGGAAGAAGAGGAACACTCAAAGTATTATTCCTTAATATGGCTACAAAATACTAGCAAAGAGACCTCTGAATTCATCGCACTGTTACTGACTGGGTTGACCTACTGTTCCATTAGCTTAGGAAAGAGAGAACAATGGCAACCCTAGTGATTTAGTTGTCACAGCCATCTCCCTCAGATAGCATCATGTAATGGATTGGAAAGAGCATTGCACTAGACTGGACTTCAAGAGATCTGGGCTCTCATCTTGACTCTGCCACTTATTCATTTTGGAACCTTGGCTAAGTCTCTGTCCCTTGCCAAACTTTGGTACCACTGAAAAACAAGGGGGCTGAGCTAAGCATGACTGTAATCTTTGCTACAGTGGGGGCTGAGACTCATGGATCATTCCAACTTAGGAGATCTAAGAGGCAATGGGGTAAGCTGAATAGACATCTGAACTTAGAGCTATATCAAAATGGTAAGCCTGCCTCTCTCTCCTCTCCCCCTCTCCTTCTCTCTCTCCCTCCCTCCTTCTCTCTCTCTCTCTTTTTCTCTCTCCCTCTCTCCTTCTCTCTCTCTCTTCTCTCTCTTCCTCCCCCTCTCTCTCCCTCTCCTCTCCCTCTGTTCTTCTCTCTCCCTATCCTCTCTCTCCCTCCCCCCCCCCTCTCTCTCTCCCTCTTCTCTCTTCCTCCCCCTTTCTCTCCCTCTCCTCTCTCTCTTTCTTTCTCTCTCCCTCTCTCCTTCTCCTCTATCTCCCTCCCTACTTCTCTCTCTCCCTCTCTTCTTTCTCCCTCCCTCTTTCTCTCTCCCCCTCTCTCCTTCTCTCTCCCTCCTCTCTCTCCCTCTCTCCCTCTCTCTCTTTCTCTCTCTCCCTCTTCTCTCTCTTCCTCCCCCTTTCTCTCCCTCTCCTCTCTCTCTCCTTCTCCTCTATCTCCCTCCCTACTTCTCTCTCTCCCTCTCTTCTCTCTCCCTCCCTCTTTCTCTCTCCCCCTCTCTCCTTCTCTCTCCCTCTTCTCTCTCTCCCTCCCCCTTTTTCCCTCTCCCCTCCCTCTCTCTCTCTCTCCCCCTCTCTCTGTCTGTCTGTCTCTCTCTCTCTCCCCCTCCCCCCCTCTGTGTCTCTCTCTTTGTCTCTCTCTGTCTCTGTTTGGGGGGGTAGGAAATGGAGCTAAAGTCCTGGGTACACTTAAGGCCAAGTAGTCTATCTTAAATTTATCCAGATTATTCTCTGTGGGTCAAGGGCTTAGAGCCCAGAGAAAGGGCACATCTGGAAATGGCCTACACTCCATAGGATGCTACCAGAGGAAGGGACCCTAGAATAGAAAATGTTAGAAGATGGAATATCAAAGCTGAAAGGGGCCTTTGGAAAGTAGACTATCAGAGCTGGAAGGGATGTCAGAGTCTAGTATTACAGAATTAGAAGAGATCTTAGAATAGAAAATGTTAGAACTCAAGGGAGATCTTAGAACATAGAATGTTAGAGTTGACAAAAAATCTTAGAAGGTAAAGAAAGGGCCTTAGATCATTGAAAGTTAGAGTTGGGAGGAACTTAAGAATATAGAATGTTGGAGCTGGTAAAACTCATAGAAGATAAATAAAGAGACCTTAGAACACAAAATGTCAGTGCTAGGGACCTTAGAACAGTGTGCTGGAACTGAAAAGGACCTTGAAACATTAGATGTTCAAGCTGAGAGGGGGCATGGAGGACATAAAATTCAACTTCCCCAATTTTAAAGATGAGGGACTGAAGTCTCATGAGAGAAATTCTCTCTCCTAATCACATTCAGCAAATTAGCTGCAGAATCAGGATTAGAATCCATTTCTCCTACCTTACCAATTCAGTGTTCCTTCCTTTCCCAGGGGAGTTTAAGGAAAATAATGAGAAAATGTTTGATGTATCTTTCAGAATCCAACAATTTCATATATATGAAGCAAGAAGGCCAATAATTGCCTCTTATCAAATGGGTAAGAACTCAGTGAGGAGCAAGGTACATGAACTCCTACAGCTCATAGATATCACCATAAAGAGAAACTACCTGTCCATGAAAAAAAATATAAAGAGAAATGCCTTATATTGGCAAAGTAGGCCTTTCTTGAAAGTTATCCAAGTGAATGACCCCTCCAGAGTGAAGAATGACCAATAAAAACTGAACAATCATTGTAAGGGAAGAGTGGCTTTGAAGATACTGTCGACTCTATTAATCAAGGGAATGAGCCACTATAAATCCAAGCAGGAGGGAAATGAGGATCTTCATAGAGAGTGGCTTCATTTTTATTAGGTTTCTGAAGACGGGTGTTATCAACAGTAGAAAGTAAAAAAAAATGCTGGGTATGATCAGGAGTGGCCAAGAGGAGCTGAGGGCTTTTATTGGGAAGGACACGACTCTAATATATGGTGAGCCAGAGAGGCCAGAAAGCTGGGGCTCAGCCAGGGGACCTAGAAGCTGGTGGTTGATGAGGCAATGAGGATATGGACCCTGGTACAATAGGTTTATAGATTGGAGATCAGGAGCCAGGAGGACATTGGAACTGGACAGGATCTTCAGGAGAAATAATTGGAAATACTGGCAACTAGACCTTGATCCCAAGAGGGCTATCGGATGTAGATAGAAGGATCAGGCATGCTCAACTCCAGGAAGGGACTCAACAGCACAACTATTTTGAAGGTTCTATGTTCATATTTTTAACCCTGGTTTCTTTTGAAACTGGATGGTATCTCATGCTATGCTTGCGGATAAGATGGAGTGATGTGAGCTAGTTAGCATATATGAGATAATTGAACTTAAAGCTAAGTGTATGGTCAGTGCAAAGTACAAAGATGTTCTCTCTATGTCTCTGTCTCTGTTTCTATCTCTGTGTCTTTGTCTGTCTCTGTGTGTGTGTGTGTGTGTCTCTCTCTCACACACACAGAGCAGTTCATTTCTCATTTCCATGTCTTTGCCCTAGCCATCTGACATGCCTTGAATGCACTCACTCCTTCCTCACTTCTCTTTCAGAGAGCTTCTCTCTTTCTTTTAAGATGCAGCTCAAGGGGCAGTTGGGTAGCTCAGTGGATTGAGAGTCAGCCCTAGAGACAGGAGGTCCTAGGTTCAAATCTGGCCTAGCTGTTTGACCCTGGGCAAGTCATTTAACCCTGATTGCTTAGCCCTTACCACTCTTCTTCCTTGGAACCTATACATAGTATTGATTCCAAGACAAAAGGTAAGGGTTTAATTAAAAAAAAAAGATGCAGCTCAAACATCATTTTCATGAAGCCTAAATCCTCCCCCTCCAACTGCTAGAGCCCTTCTTCTTTGGATTTAATTACTTTGTAAATATTTGAATTTGCTTATATTTATACTATCTATATTTATATATGCATTTGTTTACTCCATACAAATGTAAGCTTATTTCATTCTTTTGATTCTTTCATTCTAGGGGTGGCTAAGTGGTACAATGGATAGGGGCACTGGACCAGGAATCTGAAAGATGACATCAAATCTAGCCTCTGTGATAGATTTTCTGTGTGACCTTCAGCAAGTCAAATAATTTCTGTTGCCTCAGTTTCCTTATCTGTAAAATGGAGGTCATAATAGCACCTACTTTCCAGGCAAAATGTGATAATTTTTATAAAGTACTTTGCAAAACTTAGACTGTTACATAAATGCTAGTCATTATTCTTACATCCCTAGGACCTAGATCAGTGCCTGGAATAGTGCAACATGGCAGTAATAAAAATTTGAATTATCTCATGGCACATTAAGAGAGTCATGGTGTACCATGAATTAGGATTGCTCCTAAGTGGGATGTGATGCCTCAGGAGACAGTGGGTTTGCCCTCATTGGAGGGCTTCAAATAGGGGTGGGAAGAGCCCGCATTAGGCATGCTGTAGAGAAGTGTCATGTTCAGATGGGGTTGATTAGGCCTCGTGAGTCCCTCCCAGCTCTGAGAATGTGATCTACTGTATTAAGACTGGTGTGTTTCTCACGACAATGTTATATGTGGATAGCATCACTTCCTGCATCTAACTCAGGAGGAGACAAATAATAGAAGTTCTAACAATGACCAACAGTGATGGGAGGCTTTAGAGTGGCCAAACACACATACATGATCCTATTTTTTTTTACAGAACATGCACGGGAGATAGGTAGGCCAGGTCTACCTACACCACTTTATAAATGAGAAAACTGAGATTCAGAGAGATAAAGTGATTTTCCTAAGGTCACACAGCTAGTTATGGAAAAGCCTAAGATTGCATCCAAAGTCAAGTTCTGTTTCCATTTCCATCCTTTAGAAGATGCTCAGCAATTGTTTCCCTCCTAAGATAGAAAGATGTCCAATGGGGCCTGACCTCAAAGCATATCCTTCCTAGGGCAGCCCCCCAGTTCTTTATACATTGGAAAAGTTTGTTTCCTCCAGTCCTAAATAAGAAGAGAACGGGAGTTCAAAGTTGAGAGGAGAAATCCTGCAGTTTCCATCTGCTTCTTGGTTCTGCTCTTCTGAATGAACATTTAAATCACAGTGGAGAATGCAATGCTCCCACAGATCCAAAAGGGCTAGGAAGGAAGAGGAAATCCACAGAGGTACAATGCAGTTTCCTTAGGTGCAATGCCCTATTGTAGAGAAGTATAGGAATTGGAATTGTGAAGAGGAGTTCAAATCTCATTTGAGACATTTACTAACTGGGTGATAAAGGTGAGTCACTTAACCTCTTCAGTTTCCCCATCTGTGAAGTGGGAATAATAATATCTTGTAGTACCAGATAGAGTTATTGTGATTATCAAATGAGATTGTGTATGAACAAGATTTGAAAACATTAAAACTATGTGTGTGTATGAATTAATATTATGAGATGTGGGGTGGGGGGAAGATTTTTCTTCTCTGAGTCAAAGGTGTTGCTTCTAACCCATCTTTCTTTTTTATGAAGAGTTTTGGAGATGATTGGAGAAATTTTGGGGGTAATTTTCATGGTATAGCCTAGTTGTCTGGAGGAACATAGGAGGTAAACAAGCAAATGGAAAACAAGGCCTCAAAGACATGACCAAAAGAGAGGTGGAAAGGCTAGGGACTCAGGAAGGGATGAAAATGAATGGGATAGATTTGCCCAAACTCATTCGTGAGTGGAGAAGAGATTCAGTCAAAGAGGATCACTGGAAAGTGATCTCCTATTGTAAACCTTAAAATTTCTTAGACTTATAAATGTTGGAAATTTCCCCTAAGCATAGAATCTCTGGAGATTGGAAGTTCCAAGACCTGGTTCTGTCATTCCAAGTATCTCTATTGTATCAATTCTAAAATCAATCATGACTCAAAGAAATTCCTGTTCTATGCTTAAGCATAGGTCAAAGCCCTTTCCATTGTTCAGCAAAAGGTTTCTGTCCTAAAGTAATCTTAAGAAGGGAGGAGGAGGAAACTCCCATGCCAATGGGGTTCACATTCCAATAGAGTTCCCACTATCAATAGGAAATTTTTCAAGTATGAAATTTCCCAATGGTGAAATTTCCCACATTTATAAGTCTAAGAAATTTTAAGGTTTACACTATGGAGACCCTTTGTATAGAATGAGGGGGTGTATAACCTGGAAATGAAAGACCCATTAAGGACTTGTAACAAGATCACTTGGGATTCCAGCAAAATCCCTGCTCTCCCTCTTTCCCCAAGTCTAACAGTCCTGAAAGAGTATCATCTCCCTTGCAGCAGAGCTGAACAGCAGTGGCTTCTGAGGTAGGACAATTAACAGTGAGAAGGACATACAATCCCTACTGAGAATTGAGGGCAGTGGCATCAGTGCCACTAGGAAAGGGGCCAACAAAAGAGCAATGAGGCAGGGAGCCAGAGAGAAGAGAGGTCAGAGAAGGAGGGGAGCAGCTGGGGGAGCTCTTAGAAGACTACTGAAGCTCTAATTCCAACTAAGATGATTCAGTGAGTCTTCCTTCCCTTCTGGGGCCACTCTGAGGGAATTTCTATAAGTCATGGTGACTTTATGGGTCCTTGGGCTAATAAGGGAAGGGAGGTCTCAAATATTTGCAGGCTTCTATGTCCTTTACTGTGTAAAGAAAACTTTTCAATGTTTAGAAATGAAGTTAAAGGACAATTCTGAGGGATTTATGAGAAAGAACACTATTCACATCCTGAGAAAGAACTGTGGGAATAGAAAGGTAGAAGAAAAACATTTGCTTGATCACATGGTTCAATGGGAATATGATTCGGGACATAGACTCTAAAAGATCACCCTAGTGCAAATATCAATAATGTGGAAATAGGTCTCGATCAATGACACATGTAAAACCCAATGGAATTGCTCATTGGCTACAGGAGGAGGGGAGGGGAACAACATGAATCATTAACCAAGGGAAAATATTCTAAAGTAATTAATTAAATAAAAATGTTCAAATCATGAAAAAATGTGTGAAAAAATGTGAAATAAGTGTGACCTTTGGGGATGGAAGATAGACTTTGAGGTTCTACCCCCTGGATCACAAAGAAGTCAGAGAAATAAGAGATAACAAAGTGTGCCCAGGCCCTTTATGTCCCTGCCTGTCCTTCTCTTGCCTCTGAGACAATGATGGCAGAAGCCCAATAGAATGATCATTCTTGCTTGTTTCTTAACTATCTTTATAAGACTGCAGGCCTTGTATTCCCAACTTGATGATAAACTCCTGGAGGACCCTGACACTCAGGAACCTTTTCTTGTCTCCCAACCATGCCTGTGAGGATGGGTACAGAGCAGGCAAGTCGGTAAAGAGACAAGTATTGATTCAGTAGATCTCCAACAAATCATCTTACTCTCTATACTGTCTTCCTTTTCCAATGTCACTCCATTCTGGCACCTTATTTGACAATTTAAGTTAGGAGAAAACATCAGAGAAGAGCAGAGACAAAGGGGAGTTAAGCCAAGATCCACATCTTGGGCAGCAAGTCAAATCCCTTCAACTCAATTTAACTCAAATGTGAAGGGAATTAGAAAGGTAGATTGGAAGAGGAGAGTTCTGTCATTAGTCAACTGTATGACTTCTCCCTGGACCTCAATTCCTGCAACAACATTTCCATTTATTAAAAAGACGACAATGGATGCTGGGTGCTCCAAAGTAAAAAATTAAACAGGTCCCTCACTTCAAGGAGCTTATGTTCCAGATGAGATGATTATGGAATCATTGATCTATGGCAGAAAAAGATCTCAGGGGCCATCTAGTCTAACTCTCCACTTGCCAGGCCCAGAGTCAAGAAGATCTGAGTTCAAATTTGGCTTTTGAGACTTACGTGTCATGTGACCCTGCCCAAGTCACTTAACTACTGTCTACCTCAGTTTTCTCAACTGTAAACCGAGAATAATAACCACACCTACCTCTCAGGGTTGTTGTGAAGATCAAATGCAATAATATTTATTTGTTTTTGTTTTTCATTTCTATATTGTTCATTTTTGTAAGTGAATAATCATAAAAAAACAAAACCCAAACAAACAAGTAAAAAAATTGTATGTTTTCATCTGCATTCTGACTCCAGTAGTTCTTTCTCTGAAGGTGGATAGCATTCTTTGTCATAAGTCTTTTCAGAATTGTCCTGATCACTGTATACAACAATATTTAGAAAACAATTAGCATGTTGGCTGGCATATAGTAGGTGCTTAAGCCTAAATCCCCTTTCCCTTCCCTACTCCCTATATGAGGGGTAGGACTTAAACCCTAACTTGAAGGCAGCCTATGCCACACTGCCTCTGTGACTAGGGACAGAGCACTGAATCTCCCAAATCCTCAATTTCCTCATCTAAAAAATGAGGATAATGGCACGTGTGCTACTTACTTCATAGAGGTATTATAAGGAAAGCACTTTCCAAACCTTAAAACAATAGAATTGAGAGCTAATAATTATTATCTGTATAATGGTAATTGTGATACTTAGACTATGTCTCACAGAGTAGTCATAGGGAAGATGCTTTAGTAGAGAGCATAATAGTTTGTGATGTGACTTATTCAAGTTATTGTTATTATTGAACATGATCAGACACTCTGTGGTTTAGACAGGAAATGCTAGGGGAGGCCAAGAAGAGATGAGATCCATGTTAATGTGGAAAGGCCAAGAGACTCCCTAAAGGCAGCCTAACTGTGGCATGATAGCATGAGCTCAGCACAATATTTGGCACATAGTAGGTGCTTACTAAATGATAATTGACTGGTGTGGAGGAATGATATGTATGTGAGAAAGGCAAGAATGCGCAGAATATGTCTGTGAAGAGACTGACTTGGATAGCACAGATGGTTTTTGAGATGGAGAGATGAGAGATTTGGAGGGATTAGTAAGGGGTGTGTGTGTGTGTGTGTGTGTGTGTGTGTGTGTGTGTGTGTATGTGTGTATGTGTGTGTGTGTGTGTGTGTGTGTGTGTGTGATGAGGGGAATGGGACCTATTAAAATAGACCTTAAATACCAGCTAGCACTTAATATGAGATGACATGGTAGCAGGATGCTATTGAAGGTTTTCGAGCAGAAGAGTAATCTGAAGAAAAGTACAGTTTGAAGATAGTCTATCTAGCTAGGTAGGAAGAATTTGGGTGAGCAAAAAAAGGAGGAAGCAAGAAACAGAAGATGTACATGCTGCCATCTGAATAACACTCCAAAGAAGCCATTCTGATATAATGGAAAAAATATAAGATTTATAGTCAAAGGACCTGGGTTCAAAGTCATGTTACCTGTGTGATTTGGGACACATGTCTTAACCTCTCTGGGCTTCTATTTCCTCATAGGTTAGATAAGAAGGTTGAACTAGATGATTTATAAGGTTCCTTCCTCCCTCCCCCAAATCCCAGGTTTCTTCTTTGTTTTTGATCTCCTTTGTTAAACTGTGTCTATGAGCACTTGTGCTCATGAAAGGAATACATACTCTCACTCTATGACAGATGGAGGCCAACAGGAAATCACATTCTTGATGAGCTTGATGTCTCCAGGCAGCTAGAGACTGTGTGTTACTGCCCAAGGTCCTTATCAGCATGACCCACTCTATCAGTCATTCAAGTAATGAAAGTCGAAGAGAAATCTGCCTGGAGCCCAGCCTTATTGATGCTGTTGATTGTAGGTGCCTGGGGAGGTAGGGCAGTGGGGGGAGGAAGACTGAGACCCCTATGGATGCTTCTAACCCTCTGGGTGCTGAGTCAATGGAACAGGAAGTTGTCTGTTCAGCCTCTTGGCCAAACAAACTACTGACTCTCAGAATCCAAAAGGGAGAGGAACTTAGAAATAATTTAATCCAGTCTTCTTCTCAACACAGGAAGAAAATTGATACCATCCCTAAAAAATGGTTGGCCAGCCTTTGCTTGAATTCCTCCAGTAAACGGTAGCTCACTACTTCCCAATAATAGCTCCCATTTCATGGCATGATGAAAAGAGCACTAGGTTCATAGTCAGAGGATCTGGGTTCAAATCCCAGATGTTACTTATTACTAAGTGAAGTGCATCCACTACTGTATTTAGTAGCTGTGTGACTTGAAAGAAAGTCATTTACCTTCTCTCAGGCTCACTTTCCTCATTTCTAAAATGGGATTAAGAATAGTAGCTGCCTTCCAGGTTGTTGTGAAGCTTAAATGAAATAATATATGTAAAGTGCTTTGCAAAATTTTAAGTGATGTATAAATATTGGCCATCATCATCACCACCATCATAATCATCACTATTATCATCAATACCACCATTACCATCATCCTTGTGAACTTGGACAAGTCACCTCATTTCTGGACCTCATTTGTTAAACATGATGTTTGGGCTAGATGCCCCAAGGTCCCTTCCAGCTTGGAGACTGTGGTCCTATCCAGTTCTATGTAAGGTTCACCATATGCTTTTCCCACCACCACCCTCTGAGGTAGATATTGTGGTCCTTATTTTACTGATGAGGAAATTTAGGTCCCAATAGGTTCAGAAACTTATTGGTTGATGATCACAGAACTAATAAGAGATGACAAGGTATGATTCCAATCAGTTGTTAAGTAGCTCTATTTATTAGAGAATTCTCCATCATGTTAAGTTGAAATCTGCCTCCTTTTAACTTTTCCCATTGGTCCTGGTTGGAGCAACAGAGAACAAGATGCAAAATTATGGAATTTCAGAAATGTAAGGAATTCAGAGGCCATTTAGTCCAACCCATGCCTGACCAAGAATCTCTTATCTACCATCCCTAATGAGTGGTCATCCAGTCTTTGCTTGAAGGCATCTAGTAGAATAACTCTAATTGTTAGGAACTTTATTCTCTGTTACCAGATAGATCTTTGGGTAATATCATGAATGAATGAATGAATGAATGAATGGATGAATGAAAGAAAAGGCATTTATTGAATGTTTACAACATTCCAGGCATTATGCTAACTATTGGGGATAGAAGAAGAAGAAAGCAAAATAGTCTCTACCCTCAAGAAGCTTATATTCTAAGAGGGGAAGACAACATGTTACGGGGGATTGGAGGTTAAAAATAAAGGGGAGGTGGGAGGTGGTATGGCTTGTAGATAGATAAATGGGTAGTGCGGCCAGTGACCTCACTGGATGATATAAATATAATATGATATCACCATGTCACTCAGCTATGTTAATATGGCCGAGAGCCCAGAACTGGGAGTCTTGAGTTCTGGTGGGAGGTAAAGAGGGCCAGACTGTGGAGATATCTAGGAAGCATGTAGCAATGATCCCATCTGCCTCTCCTCCCTTGAGTCTTCTTTCCTCCAGGCTAAACATTCCATTTTCCTCAAACACTCTTCATATGAGAGTTTCCAGACAACCCTAGCCACTCTTTTCTACATTTGTTCCCCAGTTTGAAAATGACTCCTTTACAATATGGTAGCCACAACATAGCTCAGTATTCCATATAGGGACTGATCAATCTAAAATATTAGTTCTCAATGGTCTCCAGCTACTCTGATCTATGTAGAGAGATTTCCAATCTTGGGTTAGGTTTTACAGATGAAAAAACTAAGGTTCAGAGTAGGGAAGGGACTTACCCAAGGTCACACAGTTTCTAGTTGACAGCATTTATTTGTGTTTATGTTTAGTTCTGCAAACTCCAAATTATATTACAGAATGCCAAGCCATTCAGTTGCAAAAACAGGAAGGGAAATGATATTTGGACTAGATGAATCCATTGGTTTATGTATGTATAAGGAGGTACAAGGTAACAGAGGAATAGTGCGTTAGCTAACATTTCGCATGGGTCTGGTGTCTGAGCCCCATAACCTTACAGGTATATCTGAGTCAGAAAGACACACATCTACCAACCTCTGACTAATACATGAAAATATCTTCAATTAAGACAGGGACAAGGTCCCCAGCATAGTTCTGCTGTAGAAGGCCAATTCCCTGAGGAGACGGCTGACATTAGACAAATGATCATCTCAATGACCCTCATGGTAGCAGGTCTCTTGAACTCTAAGTTTCCAGCTTCTCAGTTTGGAACTCCCACTTCAGAACTTGGTATCTTTGGAATCTGACACCACTGAGAAACCCCGGCTCCTGGTCTACAAGCCTACAATGGTTTACACTCTTGTTTTAGACAGTGATTTAGAATCAACTCAGGGATATGGAAAATAAATTGCTTAATGATCAGTTTTCTGAAAATAAAACAAATAAAATCAACCCATAACACATTTTTAAGCTTAATTTTCTCCATTACTTTTTAAGTGTTTGTCAAAACAAGACAATAAAAAACTCTACAAAACATCAAATCTTAATTTCTAGTCTTTGCTTATTTCTGAAGTATTAATGCTCATAATGGAAAGTTAACATTTGGGTCTCCTGTCTGGGCTGGTTCAAGCACACCCTCTTTCCCTGAGAGAGAAGTTTTCCTTTCAGGTACCTGTCAGCACCCTGGCATGGGATATGGCAGGTGACTCATTTAATAGGAGAAAAAGGGGGCTAAACTGAATACATGTGGCACCGAGAAGGGTCTAGTTGCTCACATAAGGTAAATGAAAAAGCTTGAAATCCATCAGCTATTTAATTTCAACTTGACTCATGAGTGGAATGATAGTTCCTCACCTGAATTTCATTCTTATACATACCAATTCCTGAATACATCTCTTATAACAAGTGGATAGAATATCATTGTGGTATAGAGGGAATGGGGGCATCTAAGTGGCGCAGTAGCTAGAGCACCAGGACTGGAGTCAGGAAGACCTGAGTTCAAATCTGACCTCAGACCCTCACCAGTTGTTTGACCCTAGGCAAATTACTTAATTCTATTTTTCCATAGCTTCCTCATCTGTAAAACAAGATGGAGAAGGAAATAGCCAACCATTTCAGTATCTTTGTCAAGGAAACACCAAAGGGGAGTGACTAAGAGTAGGTCATTACTGAACAGCAAAAACAGAGACATCATCACTGGATTGAGAGGTAAGAGATCTGAATTTATCCTTGGCTCCGCCACATATTCATAGTATTTTCTTGGGCAGCTTATCTTCCCTCCCTGGGTCTTAGTTTCCTCCTCTGCAATGAAGGAGGTTATACTAGATGGTATGTTGGGTCTTTTCCAGTTTTAAAATACTTTTCTACAACTAAAAAGTACCATTCAGGATAGTGTCCTGCTAATCCTAAACTCATGATTTTGACCAATGTTTCCTTGAGATTTTTTTCACTTTTAATTGGACAATCACACTCCCTGAAAGTCAAGTGTTCAAGAGCTGAATCTAGTCTTTCAATCAAGCATTTTAATACATATTTAATGATATGCACAATCATAAATATGCATTAGAGTAACAGAATAAATGAGCAGCAATTCCCTCAAATTACTATAATTAATATCACAAAAAAGTTTATTTTCCATTTTTCTCTACTTGCATGATAAATTCTCCACTGGTATTATAGACAGAGGCCTTTGAGATTGGCAGAGTTCTAGGCTTCCATTACCTCATTTGATCCTTATAACAACTGTGTTAGGTAGTTATTAATATAATATTTTCCCAGGTCTAATTTGCCATCCTGGAGTTTGCATAATCCATTGTCTTCTCTTGTTTTAAACTCTATATAAGGATATGCCTTCCTCTGGTCCAGTTGGACTTCTCTTATTCTCCACAATCTTTCAAGCATCACTAAAAGTTCAGTCAGTAATCACAGTGATCAGCTCTTACAGTACCTGATAATGGGTGACTTCTTTCTTGAATATCATGTGCCTATTAGCAATTTTTATGTTTTATTTCCAGGCAAAAGGCCATTTTTCTTAACAGAGAAAACATGTCAAATAGGAGTTGAGTAGTTCTGCCTTCTCTTTATCAACAGTTATCATTATCTCGTCACTCTGAGTAATAGAACAATCTACAAATCTCCTATTTCTCCAGTATATCTGCCCCAAACCCTCTTTATGTCCCTGGTCTCAGCTCATTTTTATTTGTAGCACTTCTAAGACTATTCTGATAGGATTATGACTCATTTTTATAATCCTCCTCTATGACTTTCCCCTTGCTTGATTCTATACATGTAAATTATTTTTAATTAACATTTTATTTTTCCTAATTACATGTGAAAACAACTCCCTCTTTCCCTTCCTCTTTTACTCTCCCCCTCTCCCTCCCTCCAACTCTCTCATCTTTCCCTCCTTCCCTCTCCCTCTCTCTCTCCCCCCTCTTTTTCTCCCTCTTTCTATCCCTCTGTCTCCTCCTCTCTCTCTCTCTCTCTCTCTCTCTCTCTCTCTCTCTCTCTCTCTCTCTCTCTCTCTCTCTCTCTCTCTCTCTCTCTCTCTCTCCCCCTACCTACCTATTTATATTTTTAAATGTCCATGGACTCCAGGTTTATAACCTTTGGTCTAGGAGTCAATGACATGCTATGAAAGAGTATATAAGGCTTCTATAGAGTTAGTCCCCCAATATAAAGTATATTGTCCAAGGTCAGTCTGATTTTTTCTACTTTACAGAAAAAGAAACTGAGGCCAGAAGAGATTAAGTCATGTGCCTAAAGTCAAACAGGTAATAAGCAACAGAGATAAAATTTGAATTCCACACCTCAGTAGTTTTCCCACTATATTGTGACTCCTTTGGCAAAGTCAATGATAACCACTTTGTACTTGGGTCTAAGTTTAGCAGTTGAAGTAACAAAGAATGAAGCTGAGATAGGGAGGGCAGAGGGAGGATTGTTGATTACTTTTAAGAAACAGAAGACTTTGGAGACCATCCAGCCCAATTTTGACAGGTGGGAAAGTTGAGGCCCACACTGGGGAAATAAATGGCTTGCCCAAGTTTACAGTGAGGGTTAGGGCTTTAGGTGAAACTCAAACTCACCCAAAGAATTTGGCACCAAATTCTTTGTTCTTTCTGCTTATCCACACTGATTCTGAATCTGGGAAGCTGGGAGTGGACATTTAAAGCCCAGTTTCATCTCAGCCACAAAAAGTACTCCCTCAGCTCCGAGAACGCCTTCCATTCACATTACATTTTTACCGATCCCCACCACACGCCATTAAGTGTAATGCTTTCAATTATGGTTCCCAAATACGCATTTAATTTCGATTCAACAAGATGGTTCCAAGTTAATAAAATTAAAAACAGCAAGTTCATCAACTGTGTAATAGTTAATGTCTCCAGTACTGAACAGAGGTAATGCTGGAATTAACAGCTGTCTTATCACATGCAAATTAAATTCAGCCCCGGAAACTTCTTCTCTTTCCTGGGCCCACCTGGGAAGATCAGGACTGAGCTCGCTGGCCATGGTTTTATGAAGATATGCATGGGAGAATATCATTTGGGGCCAGGCGAGGAGGAGGACAATCCACTCTGAAATCTCAAGGAAGAACTAGAGGCAGGTGGGGGGAGATAAAACCCACCGAGTCTGAAAGTTCAGACTCAGAATTTCCTCTCAGGGAAGGATCATAGAATTAGACTTTAGAACAAGAAAAGATCCTTAGAAGTCTCATTTTACAAATGAAGAAACTGAGGCACGAAGTGCTTAACTGATTTGCTTAGGGTCACATTAATAGGTAGTAAGTCAGTCACTTATTAAATACCTACTCTGTGCCAGGCACTGTGCTAAGCTCCAAATTCTAAGTATTTAAGAATTCTTGACTCTAATTCCAGAGAACTACACACTGTATAACACTGCCTTAATGATGATGATTAGTAACAATGATAATAATACACATAATAATAACATAATAAATATAATTTCCTATGCATAATAATTATTGGTATGTTTTATTATAGTTAATTTATTAGTAGTAATTATTAATGTTTTTATTATAGGTGGTTTATTATTAATAATTATCAAAGTATTATATTATTATATATTATTTATTACTAAAATTAATTTATTTATTATAGCGTAGATAACAAGGGGGGAGGGAGGAAGAGAAAGGAATAAAAATTTTATTAAGTTTCAAATATGTGCAAGGTACTAGGCTAAATGTTTTATAATTGACCCTCACAATTCTGGGAGGTAAGTACTATTTATCTCCATTTTACAGATGAGGAAACTGAAGCAGACAAAAAGTAAGTAACTTTCTTAGGTGTCTGAGGCTAGATTTGAACTCGGGTCTTTCTGACTCCAAGCCTAATACATTTCCAAAATGCATCTTACTCTCAAGACCTGCTTTAGTGTGCCTTACAAGTAGAACAGTGTTGGACAGTGAAATGAGCATAAATAAGCTTTAGCTTCAGAAAACCTTGAGAGCTCATAATCTACAGCTTATAAGCTCTATGACTTTGGGGGAATGAGGCTCAGTTTGCTCATCTGTTGAATGGGGATATTAATACTTACAGTGGTTAGCCTCAGTCAAGAAAATCTGGAGTTTGTGTCCTGCTTCTATTGTCATTGACTGGTTGCCTGACCCTGGGTAGGTCACAATTTATCAGTTTCCCCACACAAGCCCTTAAAATGTTAAGTTATCAGAGAATTCTAAATCAGTGGAGGGCTTTTCAACACTGGGAGTTCCCTACAATGATAAAATCCAAAATCTGGGTAAAAATTGACTACTCATTACTCTCCACAGCTGTTGGATGGGTAGCACAGTACTGGTCTTGGAGTTAAGAAAAATCTGAGTTCAAATCCTGTTTTGTTGCCTCTAATCTGCATTCTATACAAGATAACAACAATATTTACATCATCAAAATGCCTTGGCAAACCTTAAAGTGTTGTGTGAATAGATTTTATTATAACCAAGATGAGCAGCTAGGTAGGTGGTGGAGGGAACAGAGTGCCAGGTCTGCAGTCAGGGAGTTATCTTCTTCAATTCAAATCTGGCTTCAGATACTCACAAGCTTTGTGACCCTGGGCAAGTCACTTAACTGCTTGCCTCCACTTCCTCTTTTGTCAAATGAGACGGAGAAGAAAATGTCAAACCACTCGACAATATCACTCCCAAGAAAACCTCAAATGAGTCACAAAGAGTCTGACATGACTAGGATCACTGAAAAATGATCACGAGATACTTTTTTAAAATTTATTTTTTCAGTTACATAGAAACAATTTTTGACAGTTGAATTCCCTTCCTCTCCCAACCCTGAGGCAGTAAAGAGTCTGAGATAGGTTATACTAGTGCTTTCATGCAGTACATATTTCCATATTGCTCATGCTATGACAGAAGACACATATCACACATACAATAAAAAACTCATGAAGGAAATAAAGTGGAAGGTGGTATGCTTTGCAGACTTTTAGCAGTTCCTTCTTTGGCTGGAGATAGCATTTTTCATCATTAGTCCCTTGTGATTATCTTGGAAACTTGCTTTGTTGATAATAGTTTACAGTTGATCATCATATGATACTTCTGTTACTGTATACATAATTCTTCTGGTTCTGCTCACTTCCCTTTGTGTCAGTTCATATAAATCTTTTCAGGGTTTTTTTAAACTCATTTTATTTGTCATTCCTTATGGCACACAATAATATTCCACTACCACCATATGCCACAACTTGTTCATCCATTCCCTAAGTGGTAGATAACCCCTCAGTTTCCAATTCTTTGCTCCTAAAAAAATATTTGTTGTACAAGTAGGTCCTCTTCCCTTAGCCCTGATCTCTTTTGGATATAGTCATAGGAGCGGTATTTCTGTATCAAAGATATGCATAATTTTGTGATCCTTTGAGCATGGTTCTATCATCATTATTCTCTCTAGAACATTGTATCAGTTTGCAGTTGCACTAACATTGTATTAGTGTCCCAATTTCCCCAAATCCCTTCCAACATTTATCATTTTCCTTTTTGGTCATATCAGCCTACCACAATAGACTTTAGAAAAATCACTCTGGCAACTGAGTGAAGGATAAAATGAATTGGGGAGAGACTTGAGACCAATTGTAAAGCTGTTGAAATGCCGAAAATAAGAGATGAAGAGAGCCTATAAAGATAGTGTCTGTTTGACTAGAGAGAAGAGGGACAAAGATGTGGAATATGAAGGTAAAAAGGAACTGAGATGATAACAGCTATAATAATAATAATAATAATAATAATAATAATAATAATAATAAATAAAGTAGGGTACATGAGAGAAGTTGAGTATAACACTACGGTGGTAAATGGGATGATATTTTCAACAGTAATTTTAAAAAGAGTTTGGAAGAGGAAGGGTGTTTTGAGAGGAAAAATGATTAGATCTGCTATGGGCATATTCAGTTTGAGATTCCTACAGGACACTCAATTCAAGATGTCACAAAGGCAATTAGTGATAGGAGACTGGACTTCAGGAGAGAAATTCAAGCTGGATGTGTAAATCTAAGAACTATCTACAGAGGCAGGATAGTTAAACTCATGGGAGCTTATGAGACTTCCCAAATATAGTAAGCATAGCCTGAAAAGATTAGCAAGTCCAGGAGAGAAACCTGGAGGACACCAGAGATTATGACCTAGATGAAGATCCAGCAAAGGAGATGAGGAGGAGTCAAACCGTTAGGAGGAGAACCAGGATAGAGCAATGTTATAGAAATTTTGAGAAGTCACTATCCAGAAGCAGAGGGTGATCTCTAGTGTCCAAGTCTGCAGAGAGGTCAAGAGGCTGAAGATAAAACAAAGGTCACCCCATTTGGCAATTAAGAGATCATTGGTAACTTTGGAGACACTAGTTTAGTTGTATGGAGTTGGAAGCCAGATTGCAGAGGGCTTAGAAGTGAGAAAAAAGATGGAAAGAGGAGGAACCTAGTGTTTTCCCAAGGACTTTAACCAAATAGGAAAGGAAAAATATAGGATAAATAGTGTGTGTGTGTGAGAGAGAGAGAGAGACAGACAGAGATAGAGGAACAGAGACAGAGACAGAGAGAGAGACAGAGACAGAGACACAGAGAGAGGAATGGGTTGTGATTATCTGGGTTCAAACCTGCTTCTGATTCTTTTTCCCTGTGTGACTTTGGACAAATTATTTCATCTCTCGGGGTTTAGTTTCTGTCTCTGGGCTGGGGAATCCTTTAAGGCTCCTTCTTGTTCCAGATCTATAATTCTATGAAGAGATCATCACCAATATTTCTTGCACCTCTAAATCTTAGGAATCTAAGAATTGGGCTACATGATTCCATCCCATAAGTGACCTCTTCAACTTACATTTGGCTACTAAGAGTCAGAGATACATTCATGCTTGGCATATATCAGCAATAAATAAACATTGAATAAATAAATAAATATTGAAAATATCATCTATCTTGTCTCCTTCTACACTCCCTGTGTGTGTGTGTGTGTGTGTGTGTGTGTGTGTTTCATTCTTTTCAGTTGTATCTGACTCTTTGTGAACCCTATTTGGGGTTTTCTTGGCAGTGGTTTGCCATTTCCTTCTCCAGTTCATTTTACATATGAGGAAATTAAGGCAAACAGGGTGAAGCAATGTGTCCAGGGTTATATGGCTAGTAAATATCTGAGGCTGGATTTGAACTCAAATCTTCCTGAAACCAGAGCCAGCACTCTATCCACTACTCTCCCCTAGGCCCCTAGGTTAGATATTAACTTTACACTGGATATTAGCACTACTTGATTGTAAGAAGCACAGTAGAAAGAACAGCAGAACTAGAGGGCCAGGATTCCTATCTCAAGTCTACCTCTTTCTACAGTATTTGTATGACCTTGGATAAATGATTTCATCTCTTTAGGTCTCAGAAGTTTTAGTGCCTCAATTTTCTCATCTGTAAAATGAGTGGTTTGGACTAAATGAGCTCTAAGGTCTTTTCTAGCTATAAATGTATGCCTCTATTGGTCAACTGGTATCTTCTGGATATCTCATCACCACTGTTTACATAAGTAATATAACCTCATTAGAGCCCAAGATAGAGAGTCCTAGGTTTGAGATATTACGGGAGATGAGATTGGGAATTCTTTTTAACTGACTTGGAACCCAACACTGAGATTCTGTGATTCCCTAATTCAATATCATAGAAAGAACCCTAATGGCCATTTTGTACAACTTCTTCATTTTACAGAGGAATAAACTGAGGAAAAGAGAAGTTAAGTATTTTAATAGCTGGTAAGACTTGAACCTCAGACTTCCTGGTTTCAAGTTTGGTGCTCTATCCATGGAACTAGACTGCCAAACACAGGCTAAGTCTTAGTATGGCATGAAGGTGGAGTCATGACAAGCAATTCTAGAACCTGGGACAAGCTATTAGAGGAGAAAGCAAGGAAAATTGCAAGGAAAAAGAAACCATGAGATGGCTCATTGGCTGCCACCTACAGAAAGATCAGGGTGGGCTAGACAGAGGAAGAGTTCAGTTGCGATTAGCCTGCCAGGCAGAGAAAATCACCAGCTGTTAGCTGCCTATTTTAACTAATAATTATTGCTAATTAGGTGCTAAGTTCAAAGATTTCTACCTAATGAAAGAATTCAAGTGCTCCAAGTATCCCCAAATTTAAGTGGCCTGGGACCAAAGCCTCGATTTTCCCTGCCCTGGCAATGGTTCTGCATGATACCTTAATACCAGGATATCGACATATGTTGATTATCCCAGAGTCCTGCCTCTAAGGGTTTAGAGACTTCCTTTTCACAGCATCCCAGTATACCATGAAAGTAACCCTCTCCGCCCACCCTGATCAAACGGGCCCTTAACTCATTGTACTGGTGGGCTGTGGCAACCACTGAGATTGCAGTTTTAAAGCTTGAATAGCGGAGGTACCTGCTGGGTTCCTCCTCACCTTTCCTGCATTGCTCAATAAAACTGCACAATTAAGGACCGATCAATTACAAGGCGGGTTTGTAAGGGTCCAACCTTCTTTCCATTTTGACAAAGCCCAGTTGCATCATCAAGCCCATTTTAGGAATCAAGATAATAAAAGCAAATGAGCAATGATTTCAAAAAGGGGGGGGGATCCCACCTCCCCACTCCCCACTCCCTACTAAGCCATCCTTTTTCATGGTTACCAGGTGTACAAAGCAATTTTCCACACAGCAATTTCCACTGCTGCCCCCCCCCATACCGCCCGCCCCAACACATACACACACACACACTTTGGAAAATGTCTGCATCCGCCAGAGGCATTGGCATCGGCAAGGAAATGAATTTCCCTCCGAAGCACATTCTTACAGAATGAATTGACTGAAGGCAAGAACTCATAATTGCCCATTACTGAAAAAAAATGCAGATAAAAATATCTCCCAGTTTTCATCCACGTTTCCAGCTGAAAATTGCTGGGAAAGATGTTTTTGAAAAGCCTTCATCGCTAAGCATATAATTACCAGGTCCCTGAACAAAAAGAGAGAAAGAATGAACGAACATTCTACTCAGTAGGAGAGAAGGACCATGGTGCTAACCCCTGTGGCATTTCTATAAATAATATTACCCTAAATGTGCTCTCATCCCCAGGTCAAATGCAAAGCCCAAATGAAACTATTGGAATCATACAATGTGAGCACTGGAAGGGACCGAGAAGGAACAACTCTTAGGGCACAGAATGTCAAAGCCAGGAAGCACTTTTGGGGCATGGGATATCAGAGCTAGAAGGGGCCTTTAGAGGAATGAATGTCAGAGCTTGAAGAGATCTTAAAGTATGGAAAATTAAGCCTGAAAGGAGCCTTAGAGCATTCAATGTCAGTGCCAGAAGGGATCTTAGATCACAGAATGACAGAAGTGGAAGTAATCCAGAGTATCAGAATAAGAGCCAAAAAAAAGACCTTGGAACCCAGAATATTAGAGCCCAAAGGGAATTCAGAACAGAGGATGTCAGACCCGGAATAGATCTTACTTAGAATGTACAATTGGGGAAACAGATAGTCATCTTATGATCTTCCAATGTCATATCTGAAAAAGACCTTTGCATATAGAGTGCCAGAGCTGGAATCACAGTTATGTTGGGAAAGGAATTCCAACTGCAACATGCCCTGTAGGAGGTCATCTAGCTTTCACTTAATAAAGGCATCCCAAATAAGAAAGAAGCTGCTCTCTCCTGAAACAGCTCATTCTACTTATGGGTAGTTCTACTTAATTTTTTTCTAAAATTTTCTTGACAAGCCTACATTTGCCCATTTATAACTTTAAAACACCCATCGTTCCTGGGGCCATGCTGAACACGTCCAGTCCAGTATCTCTTTGTAATGAAATCATAGATTTAGAGATGGAAGGGACCTTTGAGATTGCCTAGTAACTTTTGGCTCAAAGGGTCATTCGTAAAAGACTCTCCTCATTGGTAGAGATTGATTACTCAGTGCTTATAGACTTCATGAGGAATGGAGTTGATAAGAGCTTGAGAAATGAAAGCTTGGCTTCCAGCTTTGAGAGAATTGTCCTTTGGTCTTCTTCAGGTTCCCAAAAGGAGAGAAAGATTCTGGAAAGAAGCTGACATGGCCAGGATCTCTCTCAGTGTTTCCTTTCAAATATTTTGAACTCAGTTTACATGTCCCTCTCCCCCAACTTCTCTTCTTCAGGCTAAACATTCCTAGTTCCTTTACAGTACGACTAGTGGTAGGATAGGTATCTAGTAAATGAATCAGGAAGCTGGAGAATAGTAGCCTCACAAGCCGGTGCTAAAATAGTTAGTTGTATATTAGTCTTTTCTTTCCTACCCATCCCTAAGATAAATTGGATGGGACATTTTCCCCTTCTGCCTTTACTCCCAAGATGCCCTTTAGTGGTTTATTTTCCCCTTATTAACTACCTTAGATGCTCATTTGAATATATTTGCATTTTATATGGAATTTTGAAACTCACAAAGCCTTCAAAACCCAAAGTCTAAGGGTAGAATTGCAGGCACCAAGGTTAGCCACTGAGAGGCTTCTTTGAGGCTCTTAAAATCAAAGCTGATCTTAACTAGCTTTCCTTTCTCCTCTGGACAATCTAAGAGGATATGGCAATACTTTCTTCCTTATCTTAGTCTTACTAATTATTCTCCCCCCTTTTTCCATCTCTCTCCATTAGAATGTAAGCTCCTTGAGGGTAGGGATTCTCTTTTTTTTTTAATATATATTTATATCCCCAGCACCTACTCTGTGTCTGGTAGGAAGAAAATACCAGATAAATGCTTGTTGCCTGCCCTCTACTTTTTCTTTCACCTATTACAAGAATTCCTACTTCCTGCTCTGTTCTTTCAATTTCCCTCATGAACTTCCAGAAAAACATATAGAGGAAGGAGTAAGAAGAGGCTAAGAATACATAGAGAAGTCCCTTGGAATTCCCAACTAAAGAGAACCTTTAAAAATGCCTACTTGACCCTCAAAGAATTGGCACTGCTTGGGTTTCTTTTGTCATCCTATATATTTTATGTATTAAAAAATCTTATTCTGAGAAGGATTCCACATGTTTCAGCAGACTGCCAAAGGGTCCATGACACAGACCTAAAAAGAGTAAGAATCCCTTCACTAAGGCCTCTGTTAGTTCTAAAACCCAATGTTGTAAGGTCCTGTCCAGCTCTGACATCCCACGGTTACCCTGCCAGTCTTAATTTCAGAATCTTTTTTTATAACTGCTGACTTCTTTGTGCCCTTTTGGGATGTAGTACTGAAGCAGAGAGAATTAGACCAGCCCTAAAAGGGCACTTGATCAAGATTCCCTGGCATGGAGAAAGGACTCCCTAGAGTTTTCTCAGAATGATGGGTCAAGACCTGCTTGGATTCCTGCCTCTTGTCAGCTGACCCTGCTTGTCCCACACTTGCCCCTTGATCCTGGTTCTGATTTGCAGGCAGAGAGTAGTATTCTCCTGGTTATAGAGGGGTCTAATTTTGCCTCCAAGTCTGGATTGTATAAAACCTAAGCAGAATCTAGGATCAATACTATTTTTTATTATTTGAAAAACATAAAGATATAGCAATATTATTATAATACAACATAATATAACAACATAATTATGATATAATCTGTAATATAATTATAACATCATAATATTTCTATAATAATATCATAATATTTTATTATGATAATATAATAACATTTTTCCTTTAAAAAACAAGAGGCAGCAAGGCAACAAATCTCTTACATCTCAGTGCTCTGGGCAACTCTCTAAGAATACTACTCTCTGCCTACATGAATTTAGGGTGTCAAGAACCCTTTCTACCAATTCAGGAGGGTACCCTCTTTGCACCTGGGATGCCCTCCTGAATTGGTGGAAAGGGTTCATTCAGATCCCACTTCTGCTCCTTGGTATGTTTGTAGTCATTCAGTTGTTGGTTCTTGTCTGATTATTTGTGACTCCATGGACCACAGTACACCAGGCCCTTCTGTCCTCCATTATCCCTTGAAGTTTATCCAAGTGCATGTTCATTGTTCCCATGACACTCTCTGTTCAACTCATCCTCTGCCATCTCCTTTTCCTTTTGCCTCAATCTTTCCCAACATCAAGGTTTTTTCAGTGAGTCCTTTCTTCTCATTATGTATCCAAAGTATTTAAGTTTCAGCTTTAGTATTTGACCTTTTAGTCAGTAATCTGAATTAATTTCTTAAGCATTGATTGATTTGATTTCTTTGCTGTACAAAGAACACTCAACAATCTTCTCTGCTACCACAATTTGAAAGCATCAATTCTGTGGTGCTCAGCTTTCCTTCCATACTCTCACTTCCATAAATTGCTACTGGAAAAATTATAGTTTTGATAACATAGAACTTTGTTGGCAAGGTGGTTTGTACCAATGTGACCTTGGAAAAGTCATTTCATGTTTCTTTTTTCATCTATAAAATGAGATCAGACCAGTTGACTTCTATAGTCCCTTATAAATCTATGATCTAACTGACTATATTTGACCAGTATGGTATTGTCTGCTAAACCATGTATTTTATCTTCTTTAATTCAGAAGAGAAAGCCTCTCTTGAGTACCAGTTCAGATACAATCTCCTCCCATGATCTATGCAAATGGAAGCAGTCATACCCACCTCAAATTTTTCTATAGTAGTTTTTCTGGATAGTTCCTTTGCCCTCATCATACTCTACCTTGTATTATACACTTACAAGTCCTATTCTCTGTCCCAGGGCTGCCCACCCAGCATGACACACTCAACAATCAGATATCAGAATTCTACAACCCAGTTATTTGGGAGCATGAGATCATTGCCCAATGCTCATTGAATGAATGAATGAAACCAGATTCTCTTGCTTACTTACCATCTTGAACTCAACATCTTCTAGAACCTGGAATATAGTAGGTGCTTAATAAATGTGTGTTGACTCACTATCTAGATTTTAGGTGCTAACTTGTTGTTCCCTGATGTAGCTGACTTCCCTTGGTTTTGCCCCTTATTTTGGATAAATCCTACCTGGCATCTGGTAGTATGATGCTGCTAAGCCAAATGCCTGGCCGAAATCACTATCTGGTTGCTGTCCGTGCCCTTGTGTGACAGTCTCCAAACACACTATGGTCAGGGGTCTCTGTTAGCCTCAAAGGACAAAAGCATTTCAATTTGCTGTCTGTGAATATAAGCCTATGTCCTACTGATGAAAGAATAGCTCAATCCTCAGCAAGGAGATAGCCCAGGGGACTCTGGTGGGGTGATAGCCTAAGAGGTAGCAGTTTTATTGAAGTCCAATGGGAACTTAACTTTAATGAATAGATAAGAATAGTTTGTAATTAGCATATTGATTTCCCCCATGTGATGAGTACCTCTAAAGGACTTGAAAATGGCTGCTTTTCTTAAGTATTTTAAGCTTTTCCCTTTGGAATTGTGTTTGCACTCTTAATTTGCACTCTGAAGGACTGGTTTGCCAAGGAAACTGAACCCATTTTCTCTTAAGTCTGCTTCTCCTTCTGGCATTCTGTTAATGGCACCACTATTCACCCAGTCACTCAGGCTTGAAACCTCAGAGTCATTTGGAGCTTCCCTCTCCCTCCACTTGTCTTCATCCCACCAGCCAAGACCTGTGGATTTTTCCTATAGATTATTTCCGGAATCTTCTTCCTTTTCTCCATTCTCATTGCTCCCATCTAGGCCAAGCCCACAGCACTTCCCTTCCAGATTACTGCAATGGCCTTTTAAGCAGTCTCTCTATTTTCAATCTCTGCCCACTCCAGTCCATCCTGGGCAGACTGCTTAACTCCATCTTCCTAAAATACCAATTTAAGCCCCTTATTCTAGAATCTTCAAGTTTCACATTGCTTGCAGAAGAAAAAGGCAGACTGCTTAGCTTGGCATTTAAAGCTTTTCACCCTCTGGCCCACTCTACATTTCTGGTCTTCTGCTTGCTCCTACATATGCCCCATGTTGGTCCCTGAACATGCCTCATGCTTTCTTGTTTTTGATCATACTTTTTCCTTTACCCTGAATGCCTGTGCTCTCTTACTCTCTACTCCAAATTCTACTGGTCATTGAATTTCTTCAAGTACTAAAGAGCTCTTGAAAAAATTCAAATAAGCTCTTCTAAGATATAGTCTCTTCTTCTGAACTCACAGAGCACCTGCATCTTTACTATGACATTGTTAAACTGGGAAAAAAAACACAGAACTATTAAATAATCAGAAAAACCACTTTTTAATTAAGGGGGAAAGGGGTGAGTACATTATTGCGCCTCCTCACAGAGCTGTGCCCTACGAATTCTAGCAGAGTCCCCAGACTCTGGCTACTCTGGTCACTGACCCCTTAGAGAGTCACTATTTAGATGAAAACTCCAAAGGACAAAAGAATCTGGGGAACGTATAGACCCTTTCAGGGGAACTGGGGACTGAGGATGAGAGAGTATATAGTTGATTGACTTTACAATGGTAACAAAGAAAATAAGAAGTCTCAGCAAGGAATAACAGTGAGGAGCTGATGCCTTACAATGGACACAAAAGGGAAAGATCCAGCCAAAGAGCTGGGCTATCAAGGTAAAAGACTTTGGCCTTAGGGGAGAAACCAATGGGTCAAAAGAGATACTTAACAACTGATGGGATTGGCCCTCCCCACCTAAACTACTTTAGGGTCTATTATAAGTCTGAGACAAAAGGTTGGACTTTCCCTTAGGGAGAACTCTCATGTGACAAGGTCAAACTAGAGACCTTCACCTTCAAGATAACTAAACTGGAGGGGTTCTTCAGATCTCACTAGGCTACAAGTTTGGGGGTTTCTAGATTCTATGTCGACAGCACCAACCACATTCTATCTTGAATTATTCAGTTAAACACATATTTATTGAGTTCCTAGTATGTGTAAGGAATGGTGCCAGAAACTGCCCCCATTTTACTGGTGAGGAGACTGAGGCTCAGAGGAATAGAGTGATTTACTGAAGGTCACATGAGTAAGTAGAGATAATGGCATATGAATTCCATTCTCCTAACCCCAGGCTTCTATCTTACCCCTTTAAGAGGTATAGTTCAACAAGGGACATTGTCAGTCTATCACAATGAGGCTCTGAATAGTGGAATTACTGGGCCTGAGGTGGACAGTCATCACTTTTCCCGACATCCTCTAAAAGATGCTGGCTAACTCACACTGTTTGTGACACCTATTCACAAAGGCCAGTCTCACTCTGTCAATGTGTCTCTACTCAGCTCTCATCTCAATTACCTCCACATTCCAAATGAGTAGGAATTGGGAGGGAAATAAGCATAGTCACTTACTGTGTGCCAAGCATAGTGCTAACATTTTCTCATTTCATCTGAATGAATGAGACTTGACTATACCATCAGGTTATTCTTTTAAAAGAAAACCATTTACACAATATTGAATGCGCACCCCCCCCCCCTTCCCAGGGCAGTCAGGAAAATCCAAAATCTTTCCTGATGTTGGTTAAGGTGGGGAAAGAAAGAATTAGAACTTACCAGTCTACTCCCAGATTGTCTGTCCATTCCTTTCAAGCAGTAATTGTCAAGGAGAGAGAGAGGTGTGGGTGGCTGGAGCTGGAGCTGTCCAGCTGTGATGAATTTAGAGGAAATGGGAGGGCTACACTCACCACACACATGAAAGAAAAAGCAGCTGCTGGGGAGAACATTTTGATAAATTCTTTGTTGAAATCACATTCCCTGATTAGGAAAAATCTCCACATCAAATATCTCTTCATCTTTATCTCTGATAAAGAACTAAAACAAATATTGAAGATGTATTAAGTCATATAGAGTGCTACCAATGGAGAGACCTCCCCCCAAACCCCCCAACTAATACAATTTTGGATTCTTGAATTAAGTATTTGTTGCTAGAGGGATTTCAAAGGGCTTTCCTTCCAAGAGCTAGGGCAACAGTATAAGGGTCATTATGTTGATTTTCCAGATGTGAAAATTGAGGCAGAACCAGATGAGACTAACAATTAAACCCAAACCACTTGACTTTATCATGTCCAGGACTGAGGTGTTCACATACCTTCCTTCTTCCTTTTAGAGTTCAAATATTTGGCTAGAGTAGGGAGGGGGAGGTGATGGGGTAGGGAGAAGAGGATGAAAATAATTAAAAGAGCCTATTAGATTGTTTCTTGGTGGCACTGATGTTGGTATTTGTACTGTTCTCCATCCACCAGGCTCTGTTCTCCAAGAACAGACCTTGTTATTTTCATATAGTTTTCTAGTCCCATTTCCTGTTTTTCTTCTTCAAGCACTCTCTCAACCAAATGAGATAAGATCAAATGAGATACCTGTAAAGCACTTAGCACAGTGGCTGGCACATAGTAAGAGATTCACAAATACTTATCCCTTTTCCTTTCTCTTCCCTATCCTAGACAGCTACCTAGTTCCCTCATTTGAATAATTGATTCTTCAGATCTGGAATTCATTCTCTCCTTACTTTTTTAAACTCTTACATTCTGTCTTAGAATTGATACTGATGATCTGTTCCAAGGCAAAAGAGTAGTAAGGGCTAAGCAAGTGGGGTTAAGTGACTTGCCCAGAATTAACCAGCTAGGAAGTATCTGAGGTCAACTTTGAGCCCAGATCCTCCTGTCTCCAGGCTTGACTCTCTATCCATTGTGCACCTACCTGCTTCTCCTCACCCCATTACTTCTTGAAAAGTACCCTTAGTAGACATCAACTAACACATGTTAGAGAAAAGCTCTATGAATGAATGTAGGAAATTTTTCAGTCAGAAAAGAAATCTTAACCAACACCAGCTAGCACATACTGGAAAGAAGACTTATGAATGTAGTGAACATGAGAAAACCTTCTTTGACTAGCCTATTTCTTAGAACAGCTCTTCCATGAAGCCCTTCTTGATTTCCCCAGTTATTAGCACTCTTTCCCTCTTAAAATTACTCTGTATAGGGGGCAGCTGGGTAGCTCAGTGGATTGAGAGCCAGGCCTAGAGATGGGAGGTCCTAGGTTCAAATCTGGCCTCAGACACTTTCCAGCTGTGTGACCCTGGGCAAGTCACTTAACCCCCATTGCCTGGCCCTTACCACTCTTTTGCCTTGGAGCCAATACACAGTATTGATTCCAAGATGGAAGGTAAGGGTTTAAAAAAAATTACTCTGTATTCTATATCAAAGTAGAACTGCAACAGCTCAAAAGAAATGTGAGATATACAAATTTAGAGATGTCTCCAATCCCAAGTGTTCATATGGCCTATTTATACCCAACCTATGGTACAACCTTCTGAGCTCATATTGGTCTGATCAGCCATAGTTAAATGCACAACATTGGCCCAGACATAGTGATAGCACTTTGGTCTTCTTTGAGTATGAAGGACACCAACCAACCACTTCTGTGTTATTTACTTGTGTCTAAGCTGTATTCTCCTCCCTTTCCCTTGGAACTGAAGCTCCTTGAGGGCAGGGACTATTTTACCTCCACAGTCTAGATCCAGGCTCTCTGTAGAATTGAATTGAATTATTCTTCCACAAGAGCCATGGTTAATTCATGATCCTAAAGGAGTTCCTTCCATTTCCTCCCTACAGAGTCTCACTATTAATGCTGATTCAACACTTTTCCTTATCTGGAGAGAAATTTCAGGAGGGCATTTTCCAATATCAACCCATTCCTTAGTAGTAATTAATTACATTATTCTATCAGGTGTGTAAATTCTCTTCCATTAGACCCTTTCAGATGTAATCTAATATTAAGCAGGCCCAGCAAAAACTCCCCAGACCATTGCAGCAGAAGCTGCAATTACAATTAAGATTCTAGATGCAATTAAATGCAAAATAAACAGCCCTCCTTCCAATTCCAAGTGAACAATGGCAACTGTCAGGAGAAAGAGGAAAAATGTAAGAATTTCAAGCAGAAACTCAGGATTCTATTGGACAAGAAAGATTCCTTATAACTCCTTAGATTCTGTGATCAATCACCACCATCTTCACTTTACCATCTCTACAACTTTACCCACACTTCCTAAAGGGTGCTTCCTCTCCTTCTTTCCCTCACTACTGCCCCGATACCATTTCTGCCTGTTGACTTATCAGTTAAATCCATGATCAGACACCACCCCTTCTTCATCGAGTTCCTTGCTCTTCTGAGCTCTTTTTCATTGGAGCTCATAGGACTTCATACACCCTCTGATACAGATCTTAATTTTCTAGGAACTTAGGTGGCCCAGTGGATAAAGTGTTGGGGCAGCAATTAGGAAGAACAGAGTTCTGTCAACATGGAATCTAAAAACCCAAACTTGTAGCCTAGTAAGATCTGATGAACCCTAAGTTTTAGGACTAGCTTGTAAGTTGGAGACCCCAAAGCTTGTCCTTGTTCCCCATTCCTGTGAGAATCCACCCTGAAGGGAATCCCAGGTTAGTAATTTCAGACTGAATAATGGACCCTAAGGTAAAGACAATCCACTTAAGGTGGAGGCTAAGCCCAAGCCTCTCCCAGTATATCACACCCTCCTTTCAAGGATGGAACTCAGGACCTTCAGCTTTCTAGACTTGATGTGCTGCCTATTGCACTAAAGAGTCACTCAGCGTGGGCTTAGCCTCCACCTAAAGTAGATTGCCTTTACCTTAGGGTCCATTATTCAGTCTGAAACTGCTAGCCTGAGATTCCCTTCAGGGTGGCTTCTCAATGGAATGGGGAGCAAGGACAAGCTTTGGGGTCTCCAACTTACAATCTAGTCCTAAAACTTGGGGTTCATCAGATCTTACTAGGCTAGAAGTTTGGAGTTTCTAGATTCCATGTTGACAGTTCAAATCAGTCTTCTAGCACTCATCAGCTATATTGACCTGGGGGATTTTTGCCTCTTTCTGCCTCAGTTTATTCACCTGCAAAATTGAGATAATAGTAGTACCAACTTCCCAGTGTTGTTGTGGCACACACAAAAACTCACATACATGTACATACCAGTTGTTATTATTGTAATGTGTGTGAAAAGCAGCTGAAGTAAGTTATTATTAATCTCAAATCAAGGGCTTCGCCTCCAAATGTTGTTGAAGAGTAGTGTAATCAATGGAAAGAGCCTGGGACTGGCATCAGAGGTCTTGGGTTCAAACCCCAGTTGGGGCATTGATGTATGACCTTCTTAGGTAAGATTATTTCACTTCTTTGGACTTCAGTTTCCTCTTTTGTGACAGGAAGCTACTGGGCTAGATGGTCTCTAAAGTCCCTTTGAAGTTCTGATAGTCAAGGATTCAATGAACCTAGGATTTCCACCTGGTCAGAGAAGGCTTCAGAGAGGACTCAGGCCTTAACCATCCAGATGAGATAAGAGCAATGGGGGCATTTAAAGTCAAGAGGAAAAATGTGAACAAAGGCCCTGAGACAAGACAGAATGTTCATGGAATTATTTGGTAGACAGAAAAGCAACTTGGATGAAGCAAAGGGATTTGGTAAAGAAATAGAAAGAAATAAGACTAGAGAGGCACTATAGGGGTGTGGAGAGCTTGCAGGGTTCCAGACCCATCTTATTAGGTATGAGAGCATAGACCAATCACTTAGATTCTCTAAGGCTCAGTTTCTCCATTTATAAAATGGGCATAATAATGGTATTTACCTCAAAGGGTCATTGAAAGAGACAAATATATATATAATATGTGTAAAAAGATAATATATTATATATATTTAAATATATACAAATATATTTAAATGGAGTAAATCTTAAAAAGAGGCAGTTAGGTGGCCCAGTGGATAGAGTGAGAGGCTTAGGGTAAGGAAGACTCATATCCCTGAGTTCAAATCTGATTCTGACATTTATTAGCTGGGTGACCCTAGGCAAGACACTTAATCTCTGTTTACCTCAGTTTCCTCATCTGTAAAATGAGCTGGAGAAGAAAATGGCAACCCACTCCAGGATCTTTGCCAAGAAAACTCCAAATAGGTTCATAAAGAGTTGAACATAACAAACCTTAAAGTAAAAATCATGGAAGACCTTGAATGCCAGCCAAGGGGAAAGAGTAATCCAGCAGTGGGATAGTCTGGTGATTTGGGAATGTCTGCAGAATCTTACAGAGTTGAGTTCCCATCCCCTTCCAAATAGGCATGAATGGAATTATAATAATCCTCAAGGAACTCAATGATTGTTTGATTGCTCACTGGCCACAGCAGGCTTTTATTATAACCACAGGCTTGGGCAGTAGAGCCCATATTGTTCTTTTTTTTTTTTAATCCTTACCTAGAATCAATAGAGAGAAGTAAGGTCTAGGCAATGGGGGTTAAGTGACTTGCCTAGGGTCACACCGCTGGGAAGTATCTGAGGCCATCATATTTTTCTAATGAACAATGGATGCTGTGTCTGTCAGAACTTAACACACTCTGGATTCAACACATAGGCTCTCTTTAGCCAAAAGCCCAATCCAGGTAGTTCCCAGGTGCCTCTTCATCACTTGCTATCAATAGGTCTGCCCTCCAGGCCCAAGCAATCAGGATGTTAACAGCACAGCAGTAACCTGACTGGCCATTTCACGGATGGGTTATTCTGACCATTTTAATGATGAAGCCCATCGATACTGCTGGCTGGATTGATCAGCTCATCCCCACAGACATCTGAGCTGTGGGCTAGGATGCTTCATCTTGTCATCTCCACAAGCTCAGCTTTGTAGCCATTTACTAGGTCAAGGTGCCTTAGTCTGCCCTCCCTTCCCTTCCTTCCTTCCCTCCATTCCCTTTCTTTTCTTTTCTTGATTGGCAGCTTGGGATGGGAAGTGTGTCAGACTTGGGAGGCTTCCAGCCTACCTCCCAATTTTCTTGCAGGCCCACCCTGGACAGTTCAACAAGCATTTATGGCCAGGGATCCTTACTAGTGCCCAAAATTCATAGGCAAAAATCAACGTAGATAGACCCTCTCCTTCCAGAACTTGTCTTCATCTCTCCTTTCCAGAGTCTTGGTTTCCTTATCTATAAAATGAAAATAATATCTCTAATCCCTCCCTTACAGGATTATCATTAAGTCCAAGGGAGATAACATAGATCAGATACTTTGCAACCCTGAATTACTGTGAGTCCTTTATGCTGTGACAATACTGAAGGAAAACCAGGGTATGAGTCCTATGACAACAGGGACAGGACATTAGCCAAGCTTCCCATCCTTCCTAGCTCTAAGGACCCAGTCCAGGGCTCTGCACCCAGTAGATGCAAGGAAACCACAGCAAAGGATTGGAGCTAGAAAGGACCTTGGAGATGATCCAGTCCACTTTGATGATCTCAAAGACTTTAAGGAAAGTATGCTGCAGAGAGGGCAGGTGCCTGGCCCAAGGCCATGAATAGCAAAGAGCAGAGCCAAAATTCAAACCCTGAGATTCTGATTCCAAACCCAGCATTCTTTCCATTATGCTATGTTTTTAAAATGAATGAAAAAAATGAGTGAATGAATGAATGGGAAAAGCCTTTGATATCTGGTAGGGGTTGGCACAAGGTTGTTTACACTGGAGACAAATGTCCCAAACAATGCCATTTCCTCCAGGAAAGTTTCCTTGGTCTTCCCTCTCCCAGGAAGCCTTCCCCATGCCTCTCTTCCCTCTCACATAGCACCTTGGACCTCTAAGATTCAGTATTATGCCTTACCATGTTATACTTTTCTGTGTTTCTGTCTTATCTCCCTCCTAGACTTTAATGTCCATGAAAGTGGTGGGCTGTATCTTATCTACACTTTACACATTCCCTGGAGTATCCTGCATATGGGATCATGAAGAGCCCCATGACTGAAAGCGACTCAACCACCAATGTTACACATGCAAATGACTATAACACAAAATAATAAATGAGGTATTTGTGGGAAAGAAGTATGAGCAAACCACAGAGAGAGTTCCACATGGAGCAGAGGGTGAAGGTCATCAGTGACTAGGGAAATCATGGAAGACTTCCTAGAAGAGGTGGCAGTTGAGGTGAGTATTGTATGTTGGTAATTTCATGTTAGAATCTTAGGATTTGGTCCTAGAAAAAAATTTTATGGATCATCTATCTCTATTCCAATTTTTGTTAAGGAAGAAATTGAGACCCACAAAAGTCAAGTGATTTGAAGTGTGGATTCTAGGATTTGAACTCAGTTCCTCTGAGTTAAAAGATTAGTATTCTACCCAATGCATGTAATTGCTTCTCACACACAGGCAAAAAAAATCCTACAAGGTATTAGCATCCTCATTTAACTCAGAAAAGGAAGTGATTTATCAAAGGCTGCACCAGAATAGAAACTCAGTTTCTTGATTTCTAGTTTGCTACTTTTTTTCATTAGGTAAAGTAACATGCCTTTGAAGGGACTATGGAGGAGAAGGAGGAAATTTTGAAGGAAGTTTATAGAATCTCCTTTTCTAATGATGTTTAAGGAAAAGGTAGGCAGTGACCACTCTCTCTCTCCCTGAATAAATACAGAATCTCCGAATTTGAAAGTTGGAAAGATTACCCAGGATTATCTAACCCATTCCATACCAGATCAGAACTCCCACTGACAACATGCTTAAGGCAGCTAGATTGAACTAGTGGGTACAATATTAGACTTGGCAAGAAAGAACTTCATTCAAATCCTGCCTCAACCAACATGGCAATTTATTTCGCTTTACTCTGGAGGCAGCTAAATGGCTCAGTGGATAGAGCACTGGGTCTAAGGTCAGAAGACCTGAATTCAAATCTGGCTTCAGATACACACTGAGTTATATGACTCTGGGCAAGTCATTTAACCTCTAATTGCCTTAATCCAGGGGGAAAGGGAACGGCAAACCACATCTTTGCCAAGAAAACCCCATATAGGGTCATGAAGAGTTGGACATGACACAACAGTAATATACCTTTCTTTATAGCAAAGACTGTAGTGTTGTTGTTGTTGTTTTCCCTTTTTCAATTGAGGGGAATGACAGAGGAGGGAGAGAAGGCAGAGTTTCACTAACTGAAAAAAATTAATTATACAATTCTGCCTCCAACATTCACCAATTGTATGACTCTGTTCAAATCACTTAAATGCTGCCTGCCTCAGCTTCCTCATCTATGAAATGGGGCCATAACAGCAAGTACTTCCCAAGGTTGTTTTGTAGATGAAATGGGATGAGATTTGTAAAATGCTTTGTAAATCTTAAAGAATTATTTAAATGCTGGCTATTATTAAATTCATAAGTAATATCTGTAAAGGTTACAGAGCTTGCAGCTCCAGAGAGCAATTTTTCTCTGGTGGTGAAATGTTTAAATTACTAAAACACATTGTAGGTCTATCTGCCCCCAGAAGGTCCCCCATCTCCTAAAATTGTTCCAACTAATTTCTTTCTCCCTCAGAACCTTCTGTATTATAGCCTTAGGAAGAGAAAAGGGCTCTAGGGAAGAGAATCCAGTTTCCTAAAGCAGAGGTCCAGGCAGGTGTGTGGTTGGCAACTAGGAGTTCTGGGTGGTAGGAGGGTCTCAGGTATGTGGCGTGGAATTTAGGGTCGGGGACCCAATCTTGGTAGGGAACTTAGGCAGGCACTTAGGCACCAACAGGACAAAAGAGAACCCAGGAGTTCAATTGGCTATATAGATTTTTTCCTTTTTCCTGCTTTTGGGAAAAACAATTCTTTTCCACAATCGACTGTACCAAAAACTTTGGCTGTACAATATGATGGGGTAGGAAATAATGACTGACACTAGAAAAGATTTTGTAAAATGCAGGGAAATGGGAAATCTTTTCCATAATAGGCACCAGAAATGAATGGTGATTTCCCCTCTCTTAGTCTGTTTTTTTTCATTGTAAAATAGGTATAATAACGCTTTCATTCTCTGCCCATAGGTCTACAAAACATTTAAGCATCATAGAAACAAAAGAAATGTAAGTCACTGCTATTGTCACCTTTGTGACCTTGAGCAAGTCAATTCCCTTCTCTAGAATTTCTTTCCTTCTCTGTAGAACCCAGAGTAAGTACTCTTAGGCAGACAAAGCAATTTTTCTTGTCTTTTCCCAGAACTGGGGTTTTCTCCAAATTTGACAATCTCATCAGGTCCAACAGGTATATTTAGTCCAACCCTCTCATTTTACAGCTGAGGAAACTGAGGCCTAAGGAAGTCAAGTGCCTGGCCCAAATACACACATGGTAGACTAGATGACCTCTAGAGCTTCTAGGATCAACACTTCAAATCTTATTATCCTAATATATTGCTATCTCACTGATGATATTTAATCATAATTGAGCCTTTCCCTCTGCATTTGTCCATTGTCCAAAGCCCTCCTTTGTGTGTGTTTATCATATACTGCCTAGCATTTTTATGTAGTCTTATGATCGTTGGTTTTAGAACTGTGAGGGGTGCTAGAAATGTCTGCTTCAATTTTGTTTATGGATGTGGAAACCGAGGTCCAGGGAGATGAAGTCATTTGCTTGCAGGCACACAGGGAGAAAGGTTTAACCCTGCTCTTGCAATGCCAGATCCAGGATATTTCATCATTGTATATGTGTTAAAATGTAGATTGCAAGCTTCTTGAGAGCAGAGACTGCACCATTCTTCCAGGGTCTCGAACAGAGGAGAGGCTCAATTAATAATGAAAAAAACTATATGCTCTTGAGAAGCACCATATGAGAAGGGACCATGTCCTTCTTTCTTGCTTCTCTCTCAGCCCTTCTATAATCCCCAGCACCTGTCACAGGACTGAGGACATTGTGTTCAGTCCTTTGTCAGTCATGTCTGACTTTTTACAACCCCATTTGGAATTTTTGTGGCACAGATAAAGGAGTAGTTTATCATTTCCTTCTCCAGCTCATTTTACAGATGAGGAAACTGAGGCAAACAGGGGTGAATGACTTGTCCAGGGTCACTCAGCTTGTAACAGTCCAAAGCTAGATTTGAGGTCATCACTTTTTTATTTCAAGTCCAGTACTCTACCCACTGTGCCACCTACCTTCCCCCCAAGGGCATAGTAGGCATTACAATGTCAAGAACCCTAGATCAGGAGTCAGAAGTCCAGGTCCAAGTGTCAGATCTGCTAATAATTGGCCTCAGTTTCTTCCTTTATCAAAAGGGGTTGATACCCCCATGCCTAAAATGGTTGTTATAAGGATCAAAAGAGATAATAGCCTGGAAAGGGCCATGAGAATTCTAAAGTGCCCTGCATATATACAAACATAATATGATTTGTTATTCTAGAAGAAACTCAGTAAAGGTCTCAAATAAACAAAAGATGTTTTAATTACAAAAGCATCCTAAGGGCCTATTTCCACAAGGATTCCCTGTCCTCTGACATTGTTAAGAGCCCCTTCCAATAGAAGCCCTGGGCTGGCTTTTCTTTCACATTGTCAGTCCAGTCTAGCTGGTTGCTTTTATCCTCTTTGGTAAAATATTAGATTCTTCCTTGACAACTGGGAAGAAGAAAAGCCTGTGTAGCCAATCTAATCTCACAGCAGGTGAGAAACTCCTGTGTTTATGATTGTGTTCTCAGACCTCCTAGTTTTACTGGCCTCATTCATTTATAAAATGAGGAGATTGGAGGAGACGGTCTCCAAGGTCCCCTTCAGATTTTCCATTTTCCATCTCAGGGTCCTCTTAGCTGCTACAGTTTCTGCTCTAAGTTCCCTCCTAGCTCCGACATCTGATATTCTACAGATGGCATTCTATGTTCTTGGGGCCCTCCCAGCTCTGACATTCTAGAATCTGGGGTCTCTCCCAGCTCTGATAGTCTGTGTTCTAAGGTCCCCTCCAGCTCTCACATTCTTTACTCCAATGTCTATTCTAGTTTTGTATTCCATAGTTGAAGGTCCATCCCAGCTCTGACAGTCTGTGTTCTAAGGTCTTTCCCTGCTCTCTCATTCTAGAATCTAATGTTTCTCCATGCCCTGACATTGTGTGTTCTAAGGTCCCCTCCAACTCTCAAATTCTTTATTCTGTCAACATGGAATCTAGAAACCCCAAACTTCTAGCCTAGTAAGAGCTGATGAACCCCATTTTAGGACTAGATTGTAAGTTGGAGACCCCAAAGCTTGTCCTTGCTCCCCATTCCGTTGAGAATCCACCCTGAAGGGAATCTCAGGCTAGCAGTTTCAGACTGAATAATGGACCCTGAGGTAAATGACAATCCCTGCCAAGTGGGGCTAAACTCAAGCCAAGTGACTCTTTAGTGCAGTAGGTAGTGCTAAGCTGAAGGTCCTGAGTTCGATCCTTGAAAGGAGGGTGTGATACAGTGGGAGAGGCTTCTGGAGACAAGAAGAGCTTGGCTCCACCTAACAGGGATTGTCTTTTACCTTGGGGTCCATTATTCCGTCTGAAACTGCTAGCCTGAGATTTCCTTCAGGGTGGCTTCCCAATGGAATGGGGAACAAGGACAAGCTTTGGGGTCTCCAACTTACAAGCTAGTCCTAAAACTTGGGATTCATCAGATCTTACTAGGCTACAAGTTTGGGGTTTCTAGATTCCATATCAACAATTCTAATATTTTTTCTAGCTCTGCGTTCTATGGTTTAAGGTCCATCCTAGCTCTGACATTCTGTGTTCTAAGGTTCCTTCTTGCTCTAACATTCTTTGTTCTAAAGACCCTTCCAGCTCTGACATTCTCTTTTCTGATTTTCTATAACACTATGTAACCTCTCACACAGCTGGTTTCATAGACTTAGCCTCATCCTTACCCAGTAACTTGTGGATTGGACTAACGTGTCAGAGGTAGGCTGCTTAAGACTCACACCTTTTGACTCAATGGCACTAGAATGAATCTGGATGATTAAGGATATCTAACTACTGCAGTATCCAAACTCCGTCCTTTCCATCCAAGGGGACACATGGTATAACTGACTCACAGGGTGACAAAACCTTCATTAGAAAAACCCAGGGCAACTTTTTCTTCTTCTTCTGAGAACAGCCTCATTTGTTACCCTGCAGTCGACAATTCAACTGGGGCAAAAGCTAGTTTAGCAGCCTTCTATCCATCTATGTTTTCCATTAACTAGACTTGTTGCATGGTCCCAGCATAAAGGGAACAGACATTCAGACTGACAATGGAGATCCCATGAGATCTAGAGATACTTTATTTTTTTTTTATGTTTATAGAAGGGTTTTTATGTTTCCAAAATACATTTTCTAAGTGATTTCATTTAAGCCTCATGGAAATCTTGTGAAGTAGATACATGTATATTTTATTTTATGCTACCCCCAGAAGTATACTTGTCTTTATTCTGTATTGTTTTTATTTAAAGCACAAAAGTTAAGATAATGACATATACATTTGTACATAGGGAAGAAAAAATATATCTCAGAAAGGGGGAGGAGGGACTTCCTAAAATCTCAGTCCTCGCCACCATCTCTAGGTAGACTGGGGCTGCAAACAGCACTGGGGAGGGGCCCTGCTCACAAAGCCTTGTAGCTTTATGGTAACTTTAGAATAAGCAGACTTTTTCTTAAACAACAGCATCAGCCCATTGTTGGGATCTGAGAACTAGAGCCTTTTTAGCATGGTATCAATTGCCAGAAATTCAGATGTACTGGCATAGCCTTCAAGAACCCAGGACCATTTTCATGCCATGATTAGATATAGTAGTAGGCCTCCTGGGGTATCAATAGAACTATTACTAGATAAGCAAATAGTTGTTTTTTTTTATTGATCTCTAATACTTTTATGTAATACTTCACAACCATGATTCTCTAACTTTTTTCACATTATTTTTTTATTTGGTCTAGAGATACTTTAAAAAATAAAAAATAAAAGGACTTAATCTGGTTCAGGAGACTTTTGGAATTCCATGTAGGACATTTCTAGGGTTCTTGTTCTTTTTTACATCATGTAATATTATTGATATTTTTATATTTTATACCTTAAATATTTCCCTAAATCCCACCACTCAACCTCCATCCTTCTTTTGTAACAAAGAAAAACTGCAATAAAATGGATCAATTTCTGGCCGTGTGTGCAGTATTCTATACCCATAGCCCTTCATCTCTTACCAAACTCAGGAAAGTATACTGCATTATTATTCTCAGTCATTGCAATTATCTGAGTCTAGCTGCCTATTAGTTCTGTATGTATGTATGCATGTGCACACATACATATTCTTTATATTTATTTGTTTATGTGCTCATCATTTTCCCCTAGGAAAACATAAGCCCACTGAAGGCAGCAAATGTTTTACTTAATTTTGTTGTTCAGGCATATCCGACTCTTTATGATCTAATTTGGGATTTTCTTGGAAAAGATACTGGAGTGGTTTGTTATTTCTTTTTATACAGCTCATTTTTCAGATGAGGAAACTGAGGCAAACAGGGGCCCGGGTTACCCAGCTAGTAAATGAGTGAGGCTAGATTTGAACTCAGGAAGATGAGTCTTCCTGGCTCCAGGTCCAGCATTCTATCTACAGTGTCACCTGTTTTCCTTAACAATAGCTAGCATTACATGTAAAATCTATATCAGATTGCTTGCCATCTCTGGAAAGGGGGAAAAGAGGGGGAGATTTAGCTCCAATTTTTTTTAAATGAAGATTAAATTTTTTTAAATGTAATTGAGAGAAAAAATAAATTAAAAAAAGAAAAATAATAGCTAGCATTTAAAAAGTACTTTAAGATTTGCAAAGGGCTTTAGAAATTTTATCTCATTTCTTCCTGACAAAGATCCTGGAAGGTATGTGCTATTATTATCCCTGTTTTACAGATAGGGAAACTGAGGCAGACTGGACTTAATTTACCTGTCCAGGGTTGCACACCTGGTAAATGTCTGAGGCTATGGGTCTTCCTGACTATAAGCCAGTGGCTATATTCTATGTAACCTAGCTGCCTCTTTTCTGTCTTTGAACCCCTAGTTCCTCCCATGGTGCTTGGAACACAGTAGGTGCTTACTAAATGATTGCTAAATTGTTGAAGTTATGGAAAGGAAGGCAGAAAATGAAATTCATGAAATCATGATCTAATGAAAGTGTTATTACTCTTTTTTTAGGCTGAGACCTTAGCTACACTTGGAAGCAAATGTACCACTAGGAGGTACATGTGAGAATGTGCCTTGAAATTTCATTGAAACACCTAAACCCAAATGCCTCTGGGTGGAATAAAATTTGAAGGCTCTATAATCCTAATGAGTCTTCAATAGAATACAATAAAAAACAGAGATTTTCTTTTCTTTTCCCTTTTTAAAATAAACCCTTACTGCCTGCCTGTCTTAGAATCAATAGCTTCTAAGGCAGAAGAGCAGTAAGGGCTACGCAACTGGGAGTTAAGTGACCTGCCCAGGATCACCCATTTAGGAAGTATCTGGGGTCAAATTTGAGCCCCGATCCTCCTGTCTCCAGGCCTGGCTCTCTATCCACTGAGCCACAAAGCATCCCCCAAACAGGGGCTGTTTTCAAAATGTTGAGTGGGGGAAAGGACATTGGATTAGTGGTCATTTGGGATGATGTCTTAGCTTTGTTGCTAATTCACTGGAGTGATCCACAAGTACCGTTACTGCTCTGTATCTCAATCTTTCATTTGAAAAATGGAGATGAAACCAATCCAATCTATCCCTCCCTTAGCCCGGGCTGTGCTGAGCCTCTAATGACATCCTGAACATGACAACACTTTGAAATTAAGAGGACCATAAAAGTACTAGGTATTGTTATTAGAGTCACAAATCCAAGCCTGGTATATTTGGCATCTCTCTATTCAGTAGAAATATTCAAAGCCCCCACTCCTGGGGCCACACTTCATCATGACATGCCAAGACCCTGAAGCTCTCTCTCACAATACAACACAAGCTCTGGCAGTTTCTACAGAGCTGGGAAGGGAAGAAAGTGACATAGCAGAATAAGTTTTGTATTTTTAATTTGGGGAACCCGGGGTTACCCTCTATCTCTATGATCTTGGCCACACAAATCCCATGGGACTCAGTTTCCCCATCTGTGAGATGAGAAATTTGCAGTAGTGTTCTTTACTTGGGGTCTAGGAATTTATCTTTAAAAATATTTTGATAACCGTATTTCAATATAATTGGTTTTCTTGGTAATCCAACACATTTTTTAAATGTATTTAACAGCATTGTTCTAAGAAAGGGACTTTAGGCTTCATCAGACTCCCCAAGGGGATAATGGCACACAAAAAGGTTAAACCTCCTCCTAGACTACATGCTTTACAGACAGGCTAAGGGGCACCTATATAGTCCTGATTCTAAGACATAAGGTAAGGTGTATTATTATTATTATTATTTATGAAGGAGTTGATCTGAATCATCTAAGGTCCTTTTGCCGGCTAAATCTATGTCCTATCTCCGATCTTGTTCTTCTAGGATTCAGGCTCACAAGTATGGTCTCATGACAGATTCTTCCTGGTTAGGTTTAGAGAGGTTCATCCCCAGACCTACTAGAGGGTGATGAGCTTTGTGACCACAGGAAGTCTCCAGGACTGAGCTTTGTCAGCACCCAGAATGAACTTGCAGATCTTTGAAGTAATCGATTCAGCAGGACACCCCCATTCACCAACTTGTCTAGTAGTGGCAAAAGAATCCACATTCTGTATTTGGGCAGGGGAGGGAGAAAGGGGCTGGGAAGCATCCAGGCTGGAAGGCAGGTAAGTGGGAAGAGGCAACAGGTGGTTTAAAGTTTCCTCTCAATTGAAGAAATGAGCAGTGGGATGGATGCTTCAGCCACATTTTCAGGCAGTCCACTGAGAGGGAAGTAGGTAACTACCAATTTACATTTCCATTTACAATGAGCTCTTCTCACATAATCTCATTTGATTCTCAGATCTACCCTATGACATAGGAAAGGAGTATTCTTTTCAGTTTACACAGGAGGAAACTGTCAGAGAGGTTAAAATCTTATTAAATTAGAGGTTAAAAGGACTTGGTCAAGGTCACACAGTTTTCAAGTAGCAGAACCAGGATTCAAACTCAGGTCAGGCCTTCCGGTCCATAAGTTCCGTCTACTATATCATAATGTTTTATAGTTTGAACACCACCATCCTGACTCCCCCTCCCCCTTTAAAAATGGGGGGATAGGAAGGTTCTCACTACTCCTCCCTGAAGCACCAGCAGTTCTGCTAAAGTCACATCCAAACGGTATGGACCCCTCTGCAGTAAAGAAGCCTTATCTGCAGAAACCAACAGAAACTGGTTTATAGGAAGTGTGATTCTCTGTTCTTCAAGTATTTGAGCATCTGCTGAGTGTAGATATGGGAGAAAGAGAAATAACATTCCCTTCCAGTCTGTTTGGGGGAGACAATGTTATAGAACAATGAGACAATAAAGATGGGGGAGGGCAGTGAAATATGATGGTGCCAGACAACAAGACCTAAGTTCAGATTCTACTTCTGACACTCATTAGCTGTGTAATCAGAGTTAAATAACAACCTCTCTGAGCCTGAGGCAATTCTCCGAAACTCTAGTGGTCCTCTAGTAGGAGATAAATCATAGGTGGAACACATATTGATCAATATGCTGATTGTGAGCTAAGTATTGAAGGAGATAAAAGGGGAGAGGGGAGGAAGGGATGAATGGGGAAGAGACAGACAGACAGACAGACTGAACTAGAGGAACCTGATTATAGAATTTTAACAGGTGGAGAGAAGGGTGAAGGTCACAGCATGAGCAAAGATCCAGAGGCAAGAATAAGTAATAGATATTTGAAGGACAGTGAAGAAACCAATCTGGCTGGAGTCAAGGATGTATGTGGGCATATGAAAGAAATAAGATTGGATTGGGAAAGTTAGGCAAGATTCTAGAGGGTTTTGAATGGATGGCTCAATTTCCTCTTCCTTGGCTTAAAAGGACCACTGAAATTGAGAAACACTAAACTCTGTATCTTTAGATTTTGTGGGGTCCCTTTTTCTGGAGGTGGAGTGCAGAGATACAATGACATCTTTAGATTAAGGGACCACTCATCTGAATCATCCTGCCCCTCTTCCCCCTACATAGTACCCTTAAATGGCTGACCTCCATGTCCTGTGGTTACTGGTCACATTTGAGGAAAAACCTCACCCCATGCCTCAGACCACCAGGGAGTTGACAGCTGTGTGTAGGTATTTGAGCTCAGGGGACCTCACCCCTGGAGGAAGGAGCTAAGTCAAGGGAGCTCTAATCCCTCTGGCTGCTCCCAGTTCCCACCCCCACAACGTTAGTTGTCTCCTATGAAAAAAGCATGGGTCAGTTCAACTTGGTCCTCTAAGCAGTCTCAAATTCTGCCACTAGCCTTAATATACCATGGAGGGATTTCATAAGGCTTCTAAGTGGGTGTGGCAGGGAAAGCCAGGGGTTGAAAGCAAGCTCACTTCCAAGAATGTCCTACCCTAGCTTCCCTGCAGTCTTCAGGGAAACCATAGAATTTTAGGATCTCAAAGCTGCAAGAGACCTTCAGAGTCATCTGTTCTAACCTTCCACAGCCAGGGTAGGAATCCCCTCTGCAGCATCTCTTACAGGTGGTCATCCAGACTCAGCTGGGATCTGGCCTATGACAGGGAGATCATTATCTCTGGCTTTGTTGGACAGCTCTCATTGTTAGGAAGTTCCCTACTCACACAGAGCCAGGATCCGCCTCCCCTTCTCATCCCGTCATCAGTACGAGCTCTGGCCTCTGGACCCACAAAGAATAAGTCTGCACTCTTGCATGTAAGAACCTCTGACAGTGGTCATGACTCCCCTTCCAAGCACTCTCTTCTTCAGGTTATATATGCTCTAGCAATGCCACAGTTTCCAGTCCCCTCGCCATCCTCTGCCCCCTGCCCCCAACCCCAAGGCTCAGCTCTCTGCACAGGGCAGAAGCATCGGGATCCAGAGGAATCTGGACCGATCGGAAGGAGCTGCGGCAAAGGTGATTCCTCTCTCTCCTGCGCCCGCATTTCCCCCATGCGGAACTCTGCCCACATGGGGGAAAGCCTCTTCTCCTCTTCCTTTTCCTTGTCCTCTCTGTCCTCCTCGCCCCCTACTCCCACCCTTTTCCTAGCTTTTCCCTGGCTCTCTCCCAACTCTGAACAGGACTCGTCCCATTCACAAAGAACCCCAGGTTCCCACTGCTGGGCTCAGGTTTGAGACAAGACAGTAACACACTACCTGGGGTGGAGTGGGCTAGGCGGACCAGGGCAAAATCAGCTAGGTCTCTGCTGCCCTGGCATCCAAACCTCTCCGGGTGGTGCCCTGCGGGAGCCAGACCCAATCCCCACCCACTCGCTCAGGGGCCATGGGATAGACCCAGCCCACTCCATGCCAGGCCCCAAAAGCACGGGACTGGGAGAGCCAAGCAGCGTGCGCTGCCACCCGCAGCCCCTCGTTCCGGGCTCCAGTGGGTGGACAGACACAAAGCCCTTCCACGCTTTGGAGTCCCGGCTCCCAGGCTTGATCCGTGCCCCATTTCCCTGTCCCTCAAGTCATACAGCAAGTGGGCGGCTCTTTGTTACAACAGTCCAGGAAGGGGGAAAATCCCACCCACTGGAAAAGTCAAGTCCAGCGGGAGAGTCGGCGGGCAGAGCGGGAGGACTCCGAGAGCCCACGGGGGAGCACTCACCCTGGTCCGCCTGCGAATCCTTTTTCAGGCCGCAAAGCATGTCGGCTATTGTCTCTCAAGGCATCCGGCTAATTGCAATCCCCGCGCCGGAGCTCGCTCTCTCCCTCTCTCCGGCTCGCTTTCCCCTCCCTCCTTCCCTCCTTCCCCGCCCGCCCGCTTCCCTCCTCCCTCTCTGGCTGGCTGCCTCCCCTCCCTCCTGGCGGCACTTTTCAGCAGCAATCTCGCTGGCTGGCGGGCAGGCAGGCAGGCAGGCAGGCAGGCTCTCGCTGGGCTGCTTGGAGAGCTGGGATCCGGTGCCCCCGCCCCACTGCCCCACGGCCACTTAAAGGGGACCAAGTCCCTTTGCCTTGGCTTGGGGCAATGGGGGCCCATCGCGCCCTGCTCCCCAGGGGTGAGGAGGCACAGGGATTCCCCTTCATCCCCCACTGAATATAAACCCCTAGATAGCTGGGGCCAGCTCGACATGGCAGAGGAATTCTCTTACTGAACGTAATCCCTTTGAAGGCAGGAGCCAGGCAACGGTGTGAGGCCGAGAAATCCTGCCACTGCGCCTTGAGGACTAGGGTCAGCTCCCTAAGGCAAAGCTCTTTGGGGGCTGGGGCAAACCAGCTTGCTAAGGCAAAGAAATCTCCCTCCGGAGGAATGCCAGGCTCGCTGGCTTTCCTTTTTGCATCCCCTTCCTAACAAAGTATTTGACATTTAGTAGGGGAATATAGAGGAATTGGGAGAGGACTAGGGACAGGGGCAGGTTTTGAATCAGTGATTTCATGAGTATAGGGAACTCCTGAGTAAGGAAGCTCCCTCTTCCAATAAAAGGAGGGTTCTTGAGCCTTTTTTGTCATGGTCCCCCTTTGGCAGTCTGATGAAGCCCATGGCCCCCTTTTCTGAATGTTTTTAAACAAGAGGAACATTCTCAGATAGTGAAAATAAAGATGTATCCATCTCACCTCCCCATCCAAGTTTTTGACCCTCAGAAATCTATCACTATCACCTAATGAAGAACTCCTTGCTTAGTGAGTTGCTATTGACTTCCAAGGCTTCTTTCAAGCGTCAACTTAAATCCCATGTTTGCAGGAGATCTTTCACTTAGCAAAGTGTCTGGCACAGAGTAAAGGACTTAATGTTTGCTGACTCCCTGACTATGACACCACACAGAGAGCTTAAATGATTTGCCCAGGATCACTGCAAGAATTTGTCAGAAGTTGGATTTGAATATGGTACTTAATAAATGCTTGTTGATTGAATAAAACAACAATACCAGGGCTCAAGCAAATGTCTTGGCTTGCCCTTATAAAAGATGTCCCAAAAGCCTTAGGACAGCCCAATGGCACTATGACTTTCGTGAAGATTGGGGAAATGGAGACTCTTCCATATACAAGATGAGCAACAGTCCCTCCCCGTCTCTGGCCCTCAGTTTCCTCCTTTATAAAATGAAAGAGTTGGGTTGTCCGTCTAAGTTGACCAAAATTTTTAACTTTGGGGAGGGGGCTCCAAAGGCTCCTTGGCTCTTTGAAATAAGTGAAGGCTCTAAGTTCCAGCTTTTCCAGGGAGAGAAAGACCCCAGCGGCCCCAAAGCAAGGAAGAGAATGATGAAAAGGAACAGCTGGTTGTGAATGACAAACAGTCCCTCTCAGCTTGGCTCTGGGACATTAAAATTCACATTCCTGCATTGCCCCCTCCCCCTTCCCCCAGCTCTGGTAGATGTGGGCTATTTTTTGTTGTTGTTTATTGATGTATTTATTCCCATGAGCACTATGAAAAGTTACTGAGTACCAGGGAGTTAGAGGCCTGGGGAGTAGTGTGTGTGGATTCTTTCTAGATGTCTTCCTCCCCTCCCATTCCCTATGTCCCTAAAAGAGTCTCTGCAATCAGACCACAAAAACCTAAAGATATAGCAAGTGCTGAGTGATCAGAGAGAGGCTGCCTAGGCTGCCCTGAACAGGCTCCTAGGAGACAAGAGTCAACCCTTCCACTGCCCCAACCCTCCCCACGCTCCAGGATTTTATAGGACCCAGATCCACCAAAGGAAGTTTCTGATGCCTTGTCCAAGTCACAACTTTTCATCTAAACCTTGTAAGCTCAACAGGGCCTTCAGACACATCTAGTACAACACTCTCATTTCCCAGATGAGGAAACAGGTTCCGAGGGGTTTGGTGGCTTGCTCAAGGTCACCTGGGAGGTGAATGGCAGAAAAAAGATTGAAACCCAGTGTTCTGACTCCAAAAGTATCATTTATTGTAAAGTGTCAATTCTGCCCCTCACAATATTCCTCCTGCAAAGATCAACTCATGACCAAAAAAAAAAATGATGGAGGTCTAGAGTTCCAAGAGCCCTGTCCTAGGTGCTGAGGAAGAGAAACTATTCAGAGAGGACAAAGACCCTGCCCTCATAGTTTGCAGCCTACCTAGGGATGGAACTACATAGGTAATTAGTAGAGCTGAAATACCTGATTAGTACATTAGTTACAGAAGTGATGTGAAGTGTTGGGGGAAAGGTCATTACCAAGGAAGGGAGAAGGACAGGGAGGAGATCTGATACCCTCCATACTTCCCCAAATTTATTCTATTCTAACTTATACTATAGTTCAACTCAACTTCTAGACCAGAAACCCCCAGAAAACAGGGAATGTGTCTTATTTAAATTGTGGCATGGTACTTTGCACAAAATAGCCATTTAACAAAGGAGAATTTGTTGAAATAATTTGATCTATCTGTACAGTCTGCTATTGTAAACTCCTTGCTGGACTATGGGATTTTAACTCTTTTGTCACCAAAATATTATGCCTGGTAGGCTTGGAGTTTGGCAAACTGAATTGCCTTGGTTCTGGGGTGTTGCTCCCAATCCCCACCTCCATTTAAAAAACAAAAAGCCCACAAAGGGCCTGAAATAAGAAAAGTAGGATTGTTTAGGTGTAGTTTCCTTTATAACAATAAGGATGAATAAATCAATGAATGGGAATTTCTTATGTACCCACTGTGATCCAGGACCTGGGCTAGGGGCACAACTACAAAAGTCAGATAGCCCTTTCCCTCAAGTAGCTTACATTCTAACTGGGGAGGCTATGCAGATAATGGAGTGGAAGGCAGGCAAGGAGGTTTCATCTGGGAAGTCCCAGGAATAGTAAAGTAGGTGAAGCTAAAGGGTTATCTATTGTCTGATAATGATGGTAGTATTGATGAGATAATTGTTCTTGGGGTCAGATAGATGGTGCAGTGTCAAGGCCTGGAGGTAGAAAGATGAGTCTTCCTGATTTCAATCATCTGGACTCAGACACTAGCTCTGTGCCCCTGGGCAAGCCACTTAATTCTGTTTGCCTCAGTTTCCTCAATTGTAAAATGATTGGGAAAATGAAATGACAAACTACTCTAGTATCCTTGCCAAGAAAAGCCCAGATAGTCATGAAGTTAGATATGACTAAAAAATGATTGACTACCTCATTGTTCTAGAATAAGAACAAGAAAGATCCAATGTTTGAAGAAAGGAAAGGAGCCTGGATTTATAGAGCATTTACAATATTATCTCATTTGATCCTCACAACAACCCTTTGGGAGATAAGTCCCATGAGTACCCCCATTTTACAGGTGAGGAAACTGAGGCAGGCAGAGGTTTGCCCAGGGCCATACAGCTATTTGAGATTAGATTTGAATTCACTCTTTCTAACTCCAGACCAGCATTCTGTCTACTCCAGCACCTCATCTAGCAGCCTCTTGGGGGTAGGGGGCAGGGCAGGGAAGAAAAAGAGATGTCTGGGATAAGCAGGTCTCAGAACCTTGTTGGATAGATGGTTGGAATGTGAAGCATCATCTGAGCCTAAGTGAACCTAGTAGGTTAGGTGAGTTTTTACTACTTTATCAATTAATCTGGACAGCTCAGCCTTAAAGACTCTAGAGATAAAGGTGGGGCTTGCTCTCTGGAGGTCCAGATCTGGAGGGCCACTCTACCTGGCAGAGAGAAAGGGAAGACTTGAGGTGGGACAGGGCAAGAGGCCCTCCTGGGTGGGCAAGTCCCAGTTTCCTGGTGGATGGCTCCATGTGATGTGAAGGATGGTCTAGAGGCAGAGTGGAAAAAAAGGAAGTTTATTCATCCTTCTACAGGCAGTTTTAAAGCACTAATCCTTCAAGCTATGAAAATATATTTCCACAATTACCTCCTCCCCCTACTGCAAATCCCAGGCGAATGGAAGAAGCCCCAGATCCCTGTTTATAGGGATCCTGTCCCTGTACCCCCCCCTTTTACCCATCTCTATGGAATGAAACTCAAATCAGCCAACACCCAAGTCTGGTAGGGAAACATGTTAAAATGCCCTTTTAACATGATAAATGGAAGGAGCATGCAGGATAGAAATTACAGCTGTCGACTTCTCTTAAGGAAATATTTGGCACGAATACAAATGCACTTAAATTAGGAAGTAAGATTTATAATTAGGAAACCTTTCTACTCTGTTCTCCCTTTCCCTTCATTGAGGGAGGAGGGGAGACACTCTTTCTGTGGCAGAGAAAACTCCTTTGAAGGTTATGCCAGGCCCTATTTAAAGGCCTTTCAAGGTTTGAAGAAAATGAGCAATAGTTGATTAGAAAAGGAAGCTTCAGTCTTCAGAGTAGGGGATGAGCCACTTTGAGAGGCATCATGGCATCAAGAATATGGCACTGGCTTTAGGAATCATAAAATCCTAAGTTCGCATGCCACCTCATATACTTATTAGCCATGTGACCCCTGGCTAATCCTTGTTGCCTCCCTCTCCCTCAGTTTTCTTATCTGCAAAATGAGGGATCTGGACTAGATGGCCTCTCAGGTCCAGCCTAGATCTAAATCTATGATTCTTTCTGGAATATCCATTGGCAGACAGTGGGTGCTTTTGGTTTTTTCAAAGTCAGCCCCCGAGTTGAGAAAAGTAGACACTCCAAACAAGAGCTCCCTCCTCCTTATATCTCCCCACCCAATGTCAGAATCGGAGCATGGGGGGAATAGACAGATGGCAGGTGTGTGCATGGTGGACCCCAGCCAGCAGACAGAAGCGTTTCTCCCACTGGAGATTCTAAGGGACAATATTTTGCTGTGGGAGACAACAGCTTGTGTCTCTGGCAATGCTTTTTAAAAAGATAATCCACTACACATGAGGGAAATTAAACAGCCAGAAACTATATTTTATGACACCAAAATATATGGGTGCCATAAAAAGTTACTAGAACAAATCAATCCACAGATGGCAGGAGCTTCCTGCAAAGGAAACTGCGCTGCTCGCTTCTCCCCCTTCCTACCTGGTAAGCCAGTCTCCCTGGCCATTTTGAAGCCTAACAGTGATGATAATAGACTCCACGTGTCTAGGTGTCTATCCATGATCTTAATCAATTCTCACGCCCACCCTGGGTGGTACTTGGAGGGAGTTTCACAGTGGCTGGAAGATTGGATTGAGAGTAAGAAGACTTGTGTCTGAATCTTACTTCAAGTGCTAACTGTGTGGTCCTGGGCTAATCATTTAACCTTTCTCAACCTCAGTTTCTTTATTTATAAAATGGGGATAATAATATTCCCTACTTCATAGAGCTTTCCTCAGATTTAAATGAAATTTTTATCTATTTATAGATACATAAATATATATGTTAAATCTATAGACGTATATCCTGTTTCTTTGTAACTCCAGTTGGGGTTTTCTTGGCAAAGATAGATATACCCACATCTAAATGTATGTGTATGTATGTATGTATGCATATATGTATGTATAATATATCATGCTTTGAAGCCTTTAAAGTGCTGCATAAAGCTTTGCTATTATTATTATTATTATATCAATACTATTCTCATTTGACTGGTTGGGAAACAGTTCCAAAGAGGCCAAAGGACTTGCTTCAGAATCCCTTAGTGAGATGGTGAGAGCTGGGCCAAGATTCTAGGTCTTTAAACCCTGGATTCAGTGATTTTCTCCATCATTTCCCTCTTATTCCAGATAGTGAGTGCTAAGATATGCATGCCCTCTCCTCTCTCCTCCCCTTACAAGTTTTGAGAAAACAAAAATGGGTCATTTAAATGACTTCACTTAGCCCTCCCAGGGGAAATTAGATAGTAGGAGGCAGAATAAGATAGAGGGAAGTTAGGTGAATCAGTAGATAGAGAACCAGGCCTAGAGTCAGGAAGATCTGAGTTCAAATCTAGCCTTTCCTTATCTCTAAAATGAGCTGGAGAAGGTAATGGTAAACCATCCCAGTATCTTTGCCAAGAAAACTCCAAATGGGTTCACAGAGTCCTTTGTTTTTAAAAAAGAGCAATTGAGATTCATATGGAGGGAAGGAAGAAAGAAGAAAGGAAGGAAAGGAAAGAGGGAAGGAAGGAAGGAAAGGAAAGAGGGAAAGAAGGAAGCAAGGAAAGAAAGAAGGAAAAGAGAGAAGGAAGGAAGGAAGGAAGGGAGGAAAGAAAGAAACATTCAATTGTTTATTAGGTTCCTACTATACTCCTAGCACACTATGCTAAGAGTTTGACAAATATCTCTTTTCATCCTCATCACAACCCTGGCAGGTAGGTGCTATTATTATCCCTGTTTTATGACTGAAGCAGGCAGAGGTTAAGTGAGTTGCCCAGAGTTACATAGTGTCTGAAGCTGGATTTGAATTCAAGTCTTCCTGACTCCTGGTCCAGCCTTCTATCTATTGACCCCTAGAGAACTTAAGATATTTGTAAGTGAAAAGTAAGTACTAGAGTCAGGGTTTGAATCCAGCTACTCTATCCCCAAATACAGCCTACGTCATGCTGTCTCCCTTGACTGGGCTACTCCTCCACCTGGATTTCTCTTGACCCAGGAGGAGGAGGCTGCTGAAGGAAGAAGGCATACTCCTTGGGTCTTGGAGACAGAGAGTACATGTTCTGGAATCATTATGAGCCAATGTGAAACTGAAGAAAGGCTTGTTTATAACATTCAAGGGAAAACTTCCTTTAGCCCTTGAGAGATAGGAGAGAGAGAGAGAGAGAGAGAGAGAGAGAGAGAGAGAGAGAGAGAGAGAGAAACGTAGATGACAATGAAGAGAGCAAGACAACGGGAAAGATAAGAGACATGTGTATATGTGAGAGAGAAAGACAGGGAGACAAACAGAAAAAGACAGACAGAGATGGCAATGAAGGGGAAGAGATGGAAAGAGAAGAGATAAGGGATGAGAGAGACAGATGTGGGCGTGTAAGACATAGAGAAAAGAAACAGAGGAGAGAGAAAAGAGACAGAAACACAGGGAGATGGCAACAAAGAGAAAGAGATGGAGAGAGACAGATTATGACTCTCTGTGTGTATGAGAGACAGAGACAGAAAGAGAGAGACAGTGATTGAGAAGCAGGGATGGAGTTCTAGGAGGGAGTTAAGAATAAAACAATTAGAACAAAAGAGTGATGGAAGTCCTCTGTTCTGAAAGTGCATTTGAACTGTGAACACACTCTGCCAAGGCTGAGTCTGGGATCGTTTTATGCAGTGGGCAATGAGAGAAAGCTGGTCCCCTGAATAAAGGAATTATTGCCATCTGCAGTGAGCAGAGGAGAACTTCAAGTGTTGAGATAGGGAAGGATGGGCTCCACAAAGAAGTATCTTGTACTATCCACTGGGGATGATGGAGGGCTGTAAGCTTTACCACACAGAACTATAAAAGGGGCCTCTAAAAGGGAACCTCCCTTCCCTTGGGGCTGAAGAGAACTAAGGAAAGATGGCTGGCCAATGACATGAGAACTATGGTGAAAACAAGTATCTTCAGAAGGACTTCCTTGTTCAAGCACATCAGTGAGGACCAACAATCCCTCTTGCTAATGGCAGGGAGTGCTGGGAACAATTGAGATTATCCATTCTTCTGAGACAACTTTTCTTCCCTAGTTGGTAGAACTTTTTTTCTCTGAGCTTAATGTTAGGAGTCCTACTAATTTCCTTTTAATTGTTCATGTTTTGTGGCTTATAACCCCATGTGCCTGAAAGGAGGTGGGTGGGCTAAAGTTCCCACATGGCTTAGACAAGGGCAGCTAGCCAGAAAAGTGAGAAGTCCCCTAAAGGGTTCCCAGGCCTTTCATGCCAGGAGGGAGCCTCTGACACCAGGATTATATAATGAACTGTTTCTACCCAAATCAAGAGTTATTTGGCAGGAAGCCTCTCCAGGTGTCCCTTTCTTTTCTGGTTCACACAAAAGAACTTTCATAATGCTGGGATCCCTGCGCCATGCCCTGTTTTGCTGATTCAGAAACTTTGGGCTCTTTATGATCCAGCCCCAGCCTACCTGCTGCCAGGAAAGGGAGTAAATAAAGACAAAAAGGCAGTTGCTCCAACTTGCCAGTGCTGCAGAGGAAAGAGATCAATGGGGCTTCTGGGTAACTTTGCCAGCTCTGATGTGTCACGGGAAACTTGGAAAGACTAAGTAGGACACAATAGAAAGAGTTCTGGTTCTGGAGTCAAAGGATCTGAATTCAAATTCCATCCCTGGTGCTTACTACCAGCACAACCTTGAACAAATTACAACCTTCTGGGTCTTCAGTTTTTCTCCATTGTAAAATGAGGGGTCTTTCCCAACTCTGGATCAACGATTCTGAAATGTAAACCTGAGGTAGTGAATCCTTGAACTCCACGAACCAGGAAGAATAGAAATGATGGGGTAATGATAGAGTGACCATTAAAGGAAACACACCATTGCTAAGGAGCCCTCCAAGGCTATGGCTACATAAGTCAGTTTGACCAAAATCACTTTAAAAGCCTTTGGAAGGGCAGCTAGGTGGCTCAGTGGATACAAGTGTGGACTCAGAATCAAGAGGACCTGGGTTCAAATTTGACCTCAGACCTTCCTAGCTATGTGATCTTGAGCAAGTCACTTAAGCCCTTTACCTGGCCCTTACCCTTCTGTCTTAGAGTTGTTAATGAGACCAAAAGGAAGGGTTAAGTCCAAAGTAGGGAGCAAATTTAGATTCCAAAATATATAAAAAAAAGAAAAAATTGTTTCTAAATGTAATTAGGAAAAATACATTAAAATATTACTGGAGGGGAAAAGGTCTGTTGAATGAATATAGCCAAATACATCCCAGGAAATCTTAGTCCTTTAGCTGAATTCATTCATTAAACAATTAGCAGGCACCGGCTATGTATTTTGTAATTTCAAAGTTCTACACTGAAGTTTTGCTGATAATGACATATATAGCATCACATACAAAAAATAACAGTTATGAAGGGCTTTAAAGTTGGCAAAGTTATAAAGCATTTCACAGACTGTCTCAATCTGGCCTTCACAATGACCCTATGAATTCGGGGATTTTCTTTAACAGGTTTGCAGTTGGGGAAACTAAGTATGAGAGAGGGTAAGTGATTTTCCTGGGTCATACAACTAGTAATGCCTGAGGTAGGATTCAAACTAAGGTCTTTCTGATTTCAAACCTTTATCAAGCTGTCTGTTCCTATTTTTCTCTCCCTCCCTCTCTAACCCTTCCTCCTTCTCTTCCTTCCTCCCTCCCTCCCTCCCTTCCTACCTCCCTCCCTTCCTTCCCTCCTCCCTCCCTCCCTTCCTCCCTCCCTCCCTCCCTTCCTCCCTCCCTCCCTTCCTCCCTCCCTCCCTTCCTCCCTTCCTCCCTCCCTCCCTTCCTCCCTCCCTCCCTCCCTCCTTTCTTTCCTTCCTTCCTCCCTTCCTTCCTTCTCTTCCTTTCTCCCTCCCTCCCTCTCTTCCTCCCTCCCTCCCTTCCTTCCCTCCTCCCTCCCTCCCTTCCTCCCTTCCTCCCTCCCTCCCTCCCTCCCTCCCTTCCTCCCTCCCTCCCTCCCTTCCTCCCTCCCTCCCTTCCTCCCTCCCTCCCTCCCTCCCTCCCTCCCTCCCTCCCTCCCTTCCTCCCTCCCTCCCTCCCTCCCTTCTTTCCTTCCTTCCTCCCTTTCTTCCTTCCTTCCTTCCTCCCTCCCTCCCTCCCTCCCTCCCTCCCTTCCTCCCTTCCTTCCTTCCTTCCTTCCTTCCTTCCTTCCTTCCTTCCTTCCTTCCTTCCTTCCTTCCTTCCTTCCTTCCTTCCTTCCTTCCTTCCTTCTTTTCTTCCTTTCCTTCCTTTCCCTTCCCTTCTGTCTTAAAATTGATACTAAGCACCAGTTCCAAGGCAGAAAAGCAGTAAGTACTAGGCAATTATGGTTAAGTGACTCACCAGGGTCATATAACTAGGTGAGATTTAAACCCACGACCTCCCATCTCTTGGTCTAGCTCCCACTCCATTGAGCTACCTAGCTGTCTCCTGTTCCTAGTCTTACTTGGTCTTTAAATCAGGGGAGTTCTTAACTTTTTTGTTCATGCCAAGGAACTCTTCTGCAGTCTAGTAACGCCTATGGACCCTTTCTCAGAATAGTGTTTTTAAATAATTGAAGAAGATGATTGATTTTGGTTAGAGGTCAATGAAAATAAAGATGTGATTTTTTTTTCCCATCTAAATTCACCCATCCCGTGAAATCTATCTGGCTAAGAACTCTTGCCTTAAATAAAGAATTTGTTTATATATAAAGACCAGCCATTCTCCAGTGCTTGACAACTAGTAAGTGTTTTGCAATTACTCATTCATTCATTCATTCATTCATTTCTATTCATGACCAGATTCCTAGAGGAAAAACTCCAAATCCCTCAGTGTAGAATTCAAGGTCTTTTACTATCTCTTCCTCACTTTACCTTTGTAGTCACATTTACTGTTCTATGATCCTGACCAGTAATAATGACTTCCCTTTTTTCTTTTCTTTTCTCTTCTCTTCCCTTTTCTCTTCCTTTCTTTTCTGTTTTTCCCTTACCTTCTGTCTTGGAATCAATAAGTATTGACTCCAAGACAGAAGAGTGGTAAGGGCTAGGCAATTGGGGTTAAGTGATTTGCCCAGAGTTATATAGCTAGGAAGATTCTGAGGTCAAAATTAAACCCAGGACCTCCCGTCTCCAGGCCTGGATCTCTAGCCACTGAGTGACCTAGTTCTCCCACTTCCCCCTCTTTTTTGCCTACCTAAATCATACCCATCATTGTGTCCCCATTTCAAGTCTCATTTCCTCCATGAAGCCTTCTGCCATACTAGTCACACCGATCTCCCCCTTCTCTCAACTCCCATGGCACATCAACATTATCTTTCAAGTGGTACTAATCATACACTGTCTGACACTAGTTTGGTATTTCTTTATGTCCTAGATAAGGGATTCAGGAAGATAAAACGTGAGATCAAAGAAAACAGAAGGACAAAAAGCTGGAGGGGACAGTAAAAGCCATCCAGGCAACTTCACTCTTTTTAAACTTCTACCTTCCATCTTATAATAAATCTGGCATGTTGTTTCCAAGGCAGAAGAGCAATAAGAGTTAGGCAGTGAGAGTTAAGTGACTTGCCCAGGATCACAGTTAGGAATTGTTTGAGGCCAGATATGAACCCAGGTCCCCTCAACTCTAACCCTGGCTCTCAATCCACTGAGCCATCTTTCTGCCTCCAGAAAACTGATAGTCATACAGCTAAGAAAGATCTGAGGCCAGATTTGAATTCAGATCATCCCAGCCCCAAACCTTGTACTTTATTTACTGTGCTACCTAGCTGCTCAGAAACCTCATTTTACAGAGAGTGAAACTAAGGTCCTCAAAGGACAAATGATGTGGTTAAAGTCACACAGCCATTTGGTGGGTAGTTAACTCTGCTGCCTCCTCCTGGCCAGTGTTCTTCCTAGTGCCCCATGCTACCTCCTGTGTGACATAGTGATTTTCAGGCCAGATTCTGAATTCTTCAGGGACAGGGGGAATGTCTTATATCCCTTTCATGCCCACCTAGGACAGGATCCATAGCAGAGACACAATAAATAGGTGTTTTTTGACAGAGTAAATCTTTTTAAAATTTTAAGATTTTACATGAAAGAAACATGGGAAATGATACTGACCAAATAAGGGATATGAATCAACTGTATGGCATGGTGGCCAAAAATCTTGATTTGGGTAAGAGCCTTGAATGCCTTAAAAAAACATGCTGGGGAGCTTGAGATGCAATAAGGTAAACAGTGTCCAGAGCAAGAAGGTGACCACATATCCACGAATATATCGCCCTCAAGACCTAGCAAAGTATTCTTCAACCATAGGCACTAAATAAATGTTTACTAAGTTGGGGCAGGAACTAATGCCAGAAAAGAAAGTTGACAAAGGCTCTGAGTGCGAGAAGAGAGTCTTTGCAAGAGAAATCCCCTCCTCTTTAGATCTCTGAGTTACAAACTACTAGAGCTATAACTAGGGTGAGGCAACTTGAGCTTTACAGAGTGCCAACATTTAGAAGGAATTGATAATACTTTTCTCTTCTACCTTTTGGTATCCTTCACTTGTACACTTTAAATTAATGGTAAAGTAACCAGCACACTCATGCTGCCCAGCAACACATTTAATACCAACTCCTCCCCATCTAACCCTTTCCCACCTGGCAACATCCCACTATTCCTAGCTTATCCTCTGCCAATCACACTTCTTTCCTAGCTTGGATCCTATCTCCTCGGGGTCCTTTGAGGTGAGTGACTGAGCATTTATCTAGCAATTCTTGCTGGAGTGTGGTTTGATGTCTTCCACATCCCCTAAGCATTTGCATTTCTACAAAGAACTCCTGGGAGAGGAGGCAGCTAAGGCTCAGTGGATTGAGAGCCAGGGTTAGAGACAAGGGATCCTGGGTACAAATGTGGTCTCAAATACTTTCTAGCTGTGTGGCCCTGGGCAAGTCACTCAACCCCCATTGCCTAGACTTTTTCTGCTCTTCTGTTTTGGAACCAATAATTAGTGTTGATTAGTGTTGATGGAAAGTAAGTTAACAAAAAAAAGAACCAGAAGAAACAGTTCCTTAACCCAAAAAAAGTAGTATTTACTAGTGGCATTTGCAGACCAATGGAAGAAAGAATCTGCCACTATTTCTGTGGTCTTCAAGTTGTATCAGGTATTAAACCTGGCTAGGTTGGCAGAGTGGATAGAGTGCTGGACCTGAAGTCAGAAAGACTCATCTTTCTGAGTTCAAATCTGATTTCAGATTCTTACTATCTGTGTGACCCTGGGCAAATCACTTACCTATGCTTGCCTCAGTTTCCTCATCTGTAAAATAAGCTGGAAAAGGACATGACAAACCAATCCAGTATCTTTCCCAAGAAAACTCCAAATAGGGTCAGAGTCAAATACGATTGAAAATGCCTAAACAACATTAATCCTCCCCTTACTCTGTCTAAGGATTAAGCTGACCCTGCTTTGAACCCATGGGGCAAAGATATGGGAAGATGTGTCCTCTGCTGACATGGAGAGAAAAGGGGAATGTCCTCACTGGGCCATTTGGACTCTAATCTTGACTGAACTCTAGATGAGGTAGGAGAAGAACCCATGTTGGTGATTCCTTCCCAATTCACAGTCATAGAGTGTGATGACTCAACAGCAGATGTGCTTGGAATAATGGCTCCTCATCTCAAAGATCCTGAGTCTAGAAATCTCTTGTAAACAGGGAGGCTTCAAGGGCTCCTGCCAGTCCTTCAGGGTTGGTGGCTTGGTTTGGAAGAAAGAACATTGAATTTGGAGTTAAAAGTCCCAGCTCTCCTCATTAGCTATGTGACCTTGGGCCAATTACTCCATCTCTTTTCCAAGGACTATAACACATTTATTGACGGTGAATCATCACCAGAATTAGGTTCTCCTCCTCCCACCATAATGTCTCTAAGACATGATAAATGAAAACAAAAAATCTATTTTCATATTCATGAGTACTGTGGGGCTTGATCTTATAAGATTGTTTCATTAAGCAACTGGTCAATAAGCATTTATTAAGCACCCTTTGGGTACAAGGCACTGTGTTAGGTACCGGGAATATAAATTCAAAAGGGAGACAGGTCCTACCCTCAAGGGGTTCATCAGTGGTTGTAGAAGAAATGAATGGTCACCAGGGGCCATGAAGCATCTCATGACTTGGCTAGGCAAGTTGTCTGATGACAAATGCCCACTCTCTGTTGCTATGTCATTCCATCTTGGTAGGATCTGACTTGTGTAGCCCAGGATTACTTCTAGGATGCTTGGAGGCTTTAGAGGAGGCCAGTGATGGAGGAGAGGTAGTCTAGATTTGAGCTTCATCTCTGGTACATCCTAGCTATATGATTCTAGACAAGTCACAGTCCTTTTAGGAATTCTCTTAATGTTCAAGCCGCAGAGAAGGTGTTGGCCTGAATGAGTACAAGGGGTTCACCCGCATCAATTAAATCCTTTGATACTTGTAACACCCTTATGAGGTAAATGCTATCATCTCCATTTTACAGATAAGGAAACTGAGGCCAAAGGAGCTTAAGTAACTTATCCAGGGCTATATAGCTTGTATGTGATTGAGGCAGGATTTGAACTTAGATCATCCTCATTCTACTGGACCATCTAGTTGTACCTTTAAGGTAAATAACAAAGCCAAAGAAGCAGTATTGCCCATCAGAGAGCCCTGCAGCTAAGCCTTACCCAGACAAATACATTGCATCCACATGCCTGTGGTCCTGTGAGCCTCTATTTTTATTCCAATGAAGTTAAGCTCTTTTATAATCCCCCAGAGAAGGGATTTCTACATTGGGTGGAAAGTTTGAAAAAATCCCTTTGAAAAATGGGATTCTCTGATTCTGCTCATTTGATTCAACACACATTTATTAAGTGCCTTCTATGTTCCAGGTATGGATGGTACTGAGCTCTAGACACACAGGCAGACTTGCAGAATCACAGAATGTTAATGCTTTTCCCAATGAGATCCTGTGTCCTTAGGGGTTTGTTCTGAGCTGTCTCATAAGCTTAGATTGAGGAGAGACCTGGGAGACATTGTTTTACCTAGAAGGAAATACCAGAGGTGGGAAGTGATTTGCCCAATGTCACACAGGGAGCAAGTGGCAAAGCTAAGACTGAAACCCAGGGGCTCCAATCCCAAAGCTGACCCTCTTTCCATGAGACCACTTTGTCTTTTCCCCCTGGGGTGCTTAGAGTTACCTGGGAGGTACCTGTTCAAAGAGTCATTCACTGGTCTATGACCTTGGACAAGTCACCTTCTCTGACCCTCATCTCTATCTGCCAAATGAGGATGGAACATGGGATCTAAGGATCATAAGGAAAGACATTGATTAGATAGAGTGTGTCCATAAGAGGATGACCAAGACATTGTAGTTAGTCAGCTTCTCAGGGGCAGAGTCCACGCTCTTACCTTTCTTTGTGTGCTGGGAACATAGTAAATAAATGTAATATAATATATTCATTATCAAATATATGCATTATCAAATAAATGCAGAAGGGGGGAATCTGAGCTTGAAGGAAGCTGAGAAAACAGGGAGGAGGTGGCAGGGAAGAATAGTGTTCCAGGCATAGAAAGCCAGTTTAAAGGCATAGACAAGAAAACAGAGATATTATATTTTATGTATTCAAGAACACACAAAAACACAAATGAGTCAGTGGAGCTGAATCATGGAGTTCTTGGAGCAACTAGGTGGTACAGCAGATAGAGTGCCAGGAACTCTTCTTTCCGAATTCAAATCTGAATGGACACAATAGCTGTGACCCTGGGCAAGTGGCTTAACCCTGTTTGCCTCAGTTTCCTCATCTATAAAGTGAACTGGAGAAAGAAATGGCAAACCACTCTGGTACCTACCAAGAAAACTCCAAATGGGATCACTAAGGGTCAAATCTCTAAAGAAGCATTCTTGAAAGAGAATAAAAAGTCCAGAAAGGTGAGAAAGGGTCAATTTGTGGAGAGCATTAAATGACTAACAAGAATGGTATGTGATCCTGGAAGCAATAGGGAGCCGCTGGAGTTAACTGAATGAGAAATGGGGTGATGTGGGCCAATCTAGGCTTTGGAAGCCAAGAGGAGGATGGATTAGAGAGGATGGGAGTTGAGTTAGGGAAACCAATTATAAGACAATTGAAATACTGATGGGGGCTTGAAATAGGGGCAACTGAGTTGAAGACATGTCCAAGTCTAGGCCCCCAAGTCATATGAAGGTCAAGTGAAGGCTGGAATCAGGGGCTATTTAGCCTAGAGCAGAGAAGACTTGGAGGAGAGAGGAGTGGCATGATGTCCGTCCTCAAAGCATCCAATGGGCAGTCACTAGAAGAGGAATTAGATAGGTCTGTTCTGCTTGGCCCCAGAAAAAAAATTAAGAACACTGAGTACTGCTGTTTAGTCTTTTCAATGGTGTCTGACTGTTCATGACCCCATTTGGGATTTTCTTGGCAAAGACACCGGAGTGGTTTTCCATTCCCTTCTCCAGTTTATTTTACAGATAAGGCAACTGAGGCAAACAGGGTAAAGTGACTTGCCGAGAGTAACCCAGCTGGTAAGTATATGAGACTAGATTTGAACTCAGGTCTTCCTGACTTGTTCCATCCTTCCATCCCCTGTGTTATCTAGTTGCCCCTAAACTTAAAAGGGGACAGATCTCACCCAGATATAATGAAAAACTTCCTAGAAATTCGAGATAAACCAAAGTGTAGCAGGCTGCCTCTCCAGGGGTTGAGAGAGGTTGGGTAATCCTTCTTTTGCATGTTGATGACCAGTGAGGCTCCTTCCAAGTCTGATATTCTATGACTTCCAGTATTGAATCCTATGACCTTCAGAGACCTTGTCTGATACCTTCACCTGATAGGCTGGAGCCCAGAGAGAGCTACTGCTTTGTCCAAGGCTACCCAGCAAATCCTTGGCAGATCTGGGACCAGAGGAACTCATCCGGTTGTCTGACTTTGGTTCTCTTTCTGCCATACCCTGTTGCCTGGGAGGTGATTTTTAAATACTTTGAATGAACCTTAATTACCTTCTGATTGGAGAAGTCTTGAATAGGCAGGGGAGATCACAGAACATTCTAATCTTGAACTTCCCAGCTAACAGAATCTGGGGCATGGGAGAAGCAGCCAGGGTTAATTAGGTAAGCTTGCCCAGATCCCCTGGAGCGCCAGGAGGCCAGCTTCTTGGGATAAAGAATGAACCAAAAATCAACAGTAATCAGATCGTACCTCCCTCCTTCCTCTTAACTTTTTGCCAGAAATAAATAGAAATGTGATGTTCTCTGATCCCAGGCTTGACATCTACTAGGCTGACCCGCCTTGACATCCAGAAAATTCAGGATGCTCTTGAGGCATCTCTTTCTTTTTCTCTTTCATGGATAAATAGACTCTGTCTGTGTGGAGGTCACTGTAGGGTCTTAGAGGACACTTTGGGGTCCCTCAGGCCTCCCATGACATGAATAGAAGCCTGTGAATGGGAGCTTCTGGAATTCCTCAGAGGAGTTTTTGCCTGGACATGCTTTTTCTGACTACTTGAAGAAAGGCTATTGAACCAAGACACACCCAGATTCATGTGGGTAATTGGTTCTGGGAAAATAAGGAATTCCATGACCTGGAGACATTAGGCAGATTGTCTGTCTTTGGAGTGAGTCACTGGCTGAATCTTGCAGGAGGAATTTTATAACAGGATTTCATGGAGATAGTTTAAGGGCATCCTTTTAAAACAAAGTTGGGGGAAAGTCTTAAGAGCCTGTTAGCTGCCTTTCTTCCATTTAGTGGTACATAGTGGGGAAAAATGGCAAGGTTTGTAGTCAGGGAACCTGGGTTCAAAATCTAGGCTACCACTTACTACCTCTGGGCAAATTGCGGGGCTTGGAGTCAGAAAGACCTGAGTTCAAATCCATCCTCAGATACTCATTGTCCTTGGGCAAGTCAATTAAATTCTCTTTGCCTCAGTTTCCTTATCTGTAAAGTGGGCACAATCCTACCTCTCAGGGTTGCTGTGAAGATCAAGTGAAATAATATTTGTCAGGTATTTATCATAGGATCTGATACATATGAAAATACTACATAAAAAGGTTAGATTACTACTACTACTACTTGGGAGGGGGGAGGAAGTGTCTTACCTGTCTCTCCACCTCCAGCTCTATGCCTATGATTGTATGACCCTGGAAGTAAATTCCATAAACTTCTACATCTCACTCCAGCATGTAGGATTGAATTCCATCTTACATATCTATTAGCTCTGGGACCCTAAGCAAGCATATTTCAGGCCTTACTGTCTTCATCTTTAAAAGAAGAGATCGGACTCAAGAACCTTTCAGGAGGATGAAATACAAAGTCAAGCAGAAAGCATGACAACAGCATCACAAGAGAACCTTTAGCTGCTGTGCAGTACCAGAGGTCTGAGTTGTCCTGGTGGTCTCCATACATGTATCCAGGAGATAGGTTTTAACTACTTATATGCCCTTTCATGTACATTCTTCATATGGTGTTCATGGCTTTTGTTGATATTCAGTACCTTTTGGAGGTGCACCTGTGTGTAAGGGAGAATCTTTTCTTTTTCTTTTTTTTTTAAACCCTTACCTTCCATCTTGGAGTCAATACTGTGTATTGGCTCCAAGGCAGAAGAGCAGTAAGGGCTAGACAATGAGGGTTAAGTGACTTGTCCAGGGTCACACAACTAGGAAGTGTATGAGGCTACATTTGAACCCAGGACCTCCCATCTTTAGACCTGGCTCTCAATCCACTGAGCTACCCAGCTGCCCCAGAGAATCTTTTCTAATAAAATTTCTAGGCTCTTGATTTAATATCATTTGCTTTCAATTAAACTATCTTTTCTGGTTAGCTTAGAAAACGTACCCACAATGGTGGGGGCTCATAAGCTATGGTTTCAATTGGATGCTGACCTACAAAATGCTTCCTACCTGGCCAGGGTAGCTTTTCCAGGTGTCTAAAGTATGAAGAAAGCCTTAATTGCATACAGTGTATGCAAAATACTTTATAACTATAAATCTTCACAAAGCTATCAGCAGTATGCTAAAGACAGTTTCCATTTTACTCTGGAGCCCTACCCTAGGATCATCTGCCCCTAATGATAGTTTATTCTTAAAAGCCAAAGATATATTTGATCCTTCCTGCCTCTTGCCAACTTGCCTTCACTCAGTCTTGAAAGTCATATTTGTGAGGATGAGAAGGGCCATCTTCCCTACCAGGTCATCGAATCCTATGAGAGACCCATAGCAAGTGGCTTTCTCTCCCACCCCACTCTTCCACAGGTCACTTCCTAGCTTTTCTAGGACATCCTCCAAGAGCAAAGCCTGGGTCTAGCCAAGGGTCAAAGGATGAAGAATATGGAGAGATGGAAAAAGGGAAAGCACAGTAAGCTGAAGATTATTGGACTGAGACAGAAAAATTATTTTCTGGTTTCAGCTCTGTCAATAACACCCTGGGTGACCTTGGGCGAGTCAAGACAAAATTCTTTGTGTCAATATGCCCAAGTCGGGAAGGGTATTAAGCACTGGAAAAGCCATTTCCTCTCTTGAGTCTTTTTCTCCCCAGTTTTTAAACTAGGGTTACTTAAGATGACTTATAAATTCCTGCCCAGGTTTAACTTTCTATCACTCTATAACTCCATGTGTCATGTGCTACTTAACTCCTTCTTCCTCGTCCTCCTCCATCCTAAATATTAAAGCCTTGGATAGTGGTCCCTTAGGTGCAATATAACCCCCAAACCCATCCTGATAAAAAAAAATGTGACGATCACATGAGCACAACTCTTACATCCAAGGGCACAACTGCGAACATCCCATTGTGTGCAGGGGCAACCAAGTGGTTTCTGTTCCCAGCCTACTCCTGGTGTATCAGAGTACACTGGGCTCTGGAGAGACTTTGTGTGATGTGTAATCAGTAATACAACTAGTGCCTTGGGCTGCTTAAAAAAAGTCAGCATGGCTCTTACTTGGACAGAATCCCAACTATTATGGGGATGTATTAGTGAAAGGGGCTGAGAGAGGATGATAATAATGATGACGATGACATTACTCATGCTTACAGTACTGTCAGGTTTAAAATAACAACATATTAGAGTTGCAAGGGACCAAAAAGGCTTATTTTGCAAGACAGGGAAGTAACTTGCCCAAGGTCACACAGCACTACAAAAACAGAGACTGCTTTAGGACCCAGGTTTCCTGATTGCCAGGTCAGAAATCCTTTGAGATGGAGTCAGTCAAGAGATTGACTCCCCCCCCCCCAAATTAAATAAAAAAGAGCTAGATGCTTACATATAGGTGGGGAGAAAAGAAATGGGGTTACTCTCCATTTCTATTTGGGGTATGTATTAGAAAGTCTTCCAGCAGAATGAATATACATATTTTTTAAAACCCTTACCTTCCATCTTGGAATCAATACTGTGTATTGGCTCCAAGGCAGAAGAGTGGTAAGGGCTCAGCAATGGGGGTCAAGTGACTTGCCCAGGGTCACACAGCTGGGAAGTGTCTGAGGTCAAATTTGAACCTAGGACCTCCCATCTCTAGGCCTGCCTCTCAATCCACTGAGCCACCCAGCTGCTCCCCAGAATGAATATATTAATATCCAGAATAAATCTTACTGATCAAAAATAATTTAAAAAAAAAAAAAGAAATTGGCTCCTCTGCTCTGTCCCTATGCCCTCTTCTGGAAGGTATTTCACACGAAGTGCCTCAGTTGCCCAGCATGACCACAGGGATAGCCACGGCAGGTTCATGAGCTCCAATGGGCATTGTTCCACTTGCTACTGCTGCTTTGATGGCAAGTGAAAAACTTTCTGACATCTTCCCCCAGACCTCTGCTTTACTTCGGGCCATCTTCGGGCCATCATAGATCCTCGATTTAGAACTATCAGGGAAGTCATCGAGGTGAATCTGTCATTTTACAATTGTGGAAATGGAGACCAGGAAAGATGAGGTGTTAGTCACATTGGTGATAAATTATACCAAGCCAGGCTTTGAACTGAGGTCCTGACTCCAAAGCCAACACTCATGGCAAGGTTAAAAGGATGATTCCGTTGAATTGGAAGAATGATGAGAGCAGAAATCATAATGCAATCAGCATTGTGCTTTAAGGGATACAAAGCAATTCCCCCCATCATTATAAGCCGATTGTATTGGTAAATGTAAAGGGTTCATGGACACATGGGATTGTGGAGCTGGGAGATGATCTAATGGCGATCTAAGAAAAGTTCCTCATTTTACAGATGAAGAAAATGAGGCCTCAGTAGGAAACATCCTTTCCTAAGGTCATAGGACTAGTTATTGTCAGATCCAGCATGGAATTCTAGCCTTAATTTTCCTAAATTCCCCCAAAATTGAGGGGCAACAAAGGCTTGGATCTTGTCTCTGACCCCGTAGGATATTTGCTGTGGCATTCTAGGGAAGTCTCTTAACTTCTCCAAAGCAATAATCACAAAGCTGGGACTCCTCAGTATTCTTCATGGGAGCTTCCCCAGGTCCACTCATAAAACATATGAAGATATTAAGTGTCTCCTATTGTGAGGCTCAGCATAATTCAATTTGGAATACGCAAATAAAAAGTGCCAGAGTTCCTGCCCTCAGGACACTTACATTCTATTTGAGAGGTGTAAAACATGCACAGAGATAAACATGCTTAAAGTCCAGGGAGTGGTGAGGGCAGATGGGGAGAGCCACATTTAGTATTCTAGGAAAATTTAAGGAGAGAGAAAGAAGCATCTTCTAGCAGGAAAGATTAGGGAAGACTCTGAAGAGACTTCTTTATATGGGTTGTCTCCTCAAATTAGAGGAGCTAGGTGGTGCAGTGGATAGAGCTGTAGGTTTGGAATCAGGAAGATTCATCTTCATGAGTTCAAATTCAGTCTCATACACTTACTAGCTGTGTGACCCTAGCCAAATCACTTAACCCTGTTTGCCTCAGTTTCCTTTTTTGTAAAATGAGCTAGAGAAGGAAATGACAAACCACCTTCAGTATCTTTGCCAAGAAAACCCCCAAAAGGGGTCATGAAGAACTGGAAACAAGTGAACAACAATAATGAGCTCTTTGAAATCAGGGACTTTTTCTATTCATATCTCCAGTAGTAGAAACTTTAAAATCCTTTTTTCATTCATTCACTTACCTATTCATTCATTCATTCATTCAAGAAGAAGAGAATTGAGTTGAGGCTTGTAGGAAGAAAAAGAGTTCAAAAGGATTATTTCTGCTTGGGAAAAGGGAAAAAATCAGGAAACCTGAGGATTTAGGGAACTGACTGATGGGGGAAGCAGGGAAGGTGGCCCAAGGCTGTTCCCAGGAATATCAGAAAGTTATCATAGATAAGTTTCTTTTTATAGGGCAATTAAAGCTATGATAGAAGAAAGGTCACAGGACTTAGATTATCTGGAAAAGCTGCTAAAAGGGCCAGAATTGAAGGGAATTTGGGGAGTATCCAACTCTAAGCATTGTACAGAAGAAAACTGATTTGGAAAGTAGAGGACCTCAGTTCAAATTCTACTTGTGAGACTGTGGAGAAATCACTCCATTTCTTTAGGTCTCATTCTCCTCAGTGCAAAATGAAGGAATTGAACTAGATGACCTCGGAGGTCCCTTTAAGTTGTAAATCTATGATAGCAATAACTTACACTTACATAGCATCTACTCTGTGCCAAATTGTGTTAAGTGCTTTACAAATATTCTCTCATTTTGTCTTCACAAGGAGGCTTAGAGGTATCCCCACTTTTTGCATGAGAAAATGGAGGCAAATAGAGATTAGGTGAATTGCTCAAGGTCATGCAGCTAGTGAAGGGTATGATTTGAACTCATGCTTCCCTGACTCTAAACCTGGCATCTATCCACCATGCTGCCTAGTTGTCCCTGTATAATCCTAAGAATTGAAAAGTTGTTTCTTCCTTAAGCTTGAATAAACAGGAATCAATTAAATGGTTAACGTATATCAAATATAATATGTAATAAAATAAAATAGAAAACAATGAAGTAATAACGAATATGGATACCCAACTATTTGAAAGGAGGCAACTAGGTGATGCAATGGATAGGGTGCTGGACCTGGAGTCAGGAAGACTTGAGTTCAAATATGGTCTCAGACAATTACTAGCTGTGTGTCCCTGGGCAAGTCACTTAACCCTGTTAGCCTCTGTTTTTTCATCTGTAAAATGAGCTGCAGAAGGAAATGGCAAACCACTCTAGTATCTTTGCCAAGAAAACTCCAAATGGGGTCACAGATTTGTATCACATGAGTGAAAATGTCTAAACAACAACAATAATAAATTTGAAAGAGGTGTTCCATTTTTGTAGAAGAGAATAATTGAATGAAAAAGCATAGAGTCAGTAATCCTGTCTCAATAATAACGCCATGGGGAAGGGTGTCTGTTCAGACCACTGCCAATGAGCTATGCTCCACCTGGTTGTAGCTTAATGAAATTGCTGGCAAAATACCCAGAAAGAGTTGGCTTCAATACAACTAGCTTTACAAACCCAAACGTACAACTTGATGGCCACTTCCATAACATCCCAAATACAAGATATCTGATACTGCATCCTCTGACATCAAGTCCTAGTCAAGTACATATTAATTATTAATAATCAAGGGGGCATCTGGGTAGTTCAATGGATTGAGAGCCAGGCCTAGAAATAGAAGGTCCTGGGTTCAAATCTGCCATCAGATCCTTCCTAGCTGTGTGACCCTGGACAAGTCACTTAACTCCCATTGCTAGTCTTTAGCACTCTTCTGCTTTGGAATCAATACATAATATTGATCCTAAGGCAGAAGGTCAAAGTTGAAAAATAATTAATAAAATTATTACTAATGCAACAATTATCATAAACAATCAAAAAATGAATAATTCAATTACATTCATATGCTATTTGTCACTTGGGCACTGGAAGCAAAGGAGCTTCAGAGAAGAAAACAAAATAGTCTTTGTCTTCAAGGAGCTTACATGGGGAAAAACAACACATAAATGGATATAAGAAATACCCCAAATGATTAAAATGTAATTTGAGGAAAAGCAATAACAACTCAGGGGATCAAGTAAGATTGCTTAATCTAAGCCTTAAAGGAACCCAGGAGTTTAAATAGGCAGGTGTGAAGAGGAAGAACATTTCAGACATTGAGGGGGACAGCCCATACAATGGCATGGAGGTGGGAGATGGAAATTCGGTAGGTCAGGTGTAGAATATATGAAGAGGAGTAATGTGAAATCAGCATGAAAATATAAGTTGGAGCCAGATTGTGGGGGCCTTTAAATGCCAAAGAGAGTTGTTTGTAGGGTAACTGAGGTGCCACTGAAGCTTCTTAAGCAGGAGAGAGGCACATGTCAGGAAGATCTGTTCAATGAAATGGGCAGCTAATGCCATGAATGAGCACTTTGGAGAAGTCATAAATTTATCTCTATGTTCCTCACTTTCTCCATCTGCAAAATCAGTACAATAGTCCCTATTTTACTCTGCCTACCTCCCAGGACAGTTGTAAGGATCAAACCAGACAAAGTATGCAAAAAAGTTTTGCAAATTATAAAGGGCTACATAGATATGAGCTCTTGTCATTACTGACGTCCATGGAAAGGAAGGTAGCTGGGGGCAGCCTAGCTTAGGATGACAAGGAGAGGCTTTTTCAGTTAAGTCATCCATCCATGCAGCAGGATGTTCATTTGCATAGTGTTACCCATGATGCTTTGCATTTCCCATTTTGTTCATCTTCCCCCAACCCCTACCCAGCATATGAATTTGAAATGAATTTAATAGATGAGATGCTCCTCTGAATTGCTAGCAATCTGTTTCATGAAACCACCTCACATCCTGGAGCTCCCCAGTAGGCACTTTCCTACAGAGGTGCAACACGCACTACTAGATGTGTGAAGTTTGGGGGAGCGTGAATAGCATTCAGCTGTCAACCAAAATCCTTGTTCTCCCCTTTTTTCCAGTCCTGATCATGAATAGAGCCTGTTTGTCTTCTTAAAGCTGGAAAACTTAAGAGTGTGCATAGTTCAGAAAGTTATTTCCATCTAAGTGAGAAAGAATCTTAGAGCTGCCATAGTCCTACATGTTGGCTTTATGGCTGGGGAAATTGAGGTCCGCTATGTAATATAGAGAGATTTGAATTTAACCTCCATGAGACTCAGTTTCCTTATCTGTAAAGTAGAAATGATAATATTTATAACATCAACCTCTCAGGATTGTTGAGAGCACCACCCTTGATAATGAATGTGAAGTCTTCAGGAAACTTTAAAATCAGTGCATTATAATTTTTGTCCAAGGCCCCATAGCTAGTTGATGAGGAAGGAAAATTCATAGTACAGGAGAAAAAGCTCTGACTTTAGAGTCAGGGGGACCCAAGTCCAAAATTTGCTGCTTACTCTTCCTTATTAATTGTTTGACCTTGGGCAAGTAAGTCACTTAGCCTCAGTTCCTCATTTGTAAAATGAGGGGGTTAGAATAGATTGGTTGTCTCTAAGGTCCTGTCCAGTTCTAAAACTCTGATCCTATGATCCCAGATTATATGATGCCAAGATCAGTGTGACAGCTGAAATATTCCAATGTGAGTACACAGAAAGGCCAGTCAGGACAAGAGTTTGAAATAGGCTGGAGTCAAGAGTCTCAGGAAATGTATACATCAGGGTTGGGCAGTGAATAGAGCTCTGGATGTGGAACCAAAGAAACCTAAATTCAAATCTGACATCCTAGTACTTGCTGGTGACCCTGGACAAGTCATCAATTAATGTATTCCTTCGGCCTCAGTTTTTTGCCTTGTAAAATGGGGATTATAATAACACCTATATCTTTGAGAGCGGTTGTATGTAATATGATAATATTTGTGAAGCATTTTGCAAATCTTAAAGCACTATATAAAATGCTATTATTATTATTATTATTGTAGACTATAAGGTGGCCTAAACAATCAGTCATCAGTTAGAGAATGGGGCAGTCCAGGTTTCGGGAGTCTGGACACATTGGGAATCCCTCATTCTGGACATGGGAAGTAAGTTCAGATAGGAGGAATGTGTGTATGAGCAAGTGTTATATTTGTGTGCTCGTTAGATTGTAAGCTCCTCGTTAGATTATTAATTCTTTTGGGTTACTCTTTTTGCATCTCCAGTGCTTAGCACAGTGTCTGGCACATAATAGCTATTTAGTTAATGTTCATTGCTTGATTATTGGGGGTGGCATGGGAAAAGGAGGGCCTCATAAAACCAGAAAGATGATCCAACGATGATGAGATCAGGTTGAATGTTAAGACCTAAAGAATCTGTTGTGGGTATCCAGGAGGCTTAATGGATTGAGAACTAAGATTAGAACTGGGAATTCCTGAGTTCAAATCTGATCTCAGATACTTCTTAGCTGTGTGACCCTGGGCAAGTCACTTAACTCCCATTGCCCAGTTCTTACCACTCTTCTACTTGGAACCAATACACAGTACGAATTCTAAGAAAGAAGGTAAAGGTCTAAAAAAAAGAATCTGTTGGATCAGAGAAACATGTCAGTAACAAACAAGATCAAATCAAGTCATTGATTCTATCTACTGCTCTAACCCTCCAATGGCTTCCCATTTTCTTTAGGTTGAAATACAAACTCCATAGTTTAGCATTCAAGGCCCTCCACCATCTGTCTCCAACCTGCCTTTGCAGTACTATCTCACACTAATGGTTTTCACTCAATTCATTCTCTAACTAATTAATGATGGTACCCAAGTGTCCTACCTATATTGTATTAGAAACAACACTGGATGTGGACCCAAAGTTCTTGGACTAATAGCATGGCTTGGTACTTTTGTACAAATCATGTTAACTCCCTGGGCTACAGTTTCAGTATACTCAGAGTTATGCGGCAGAAAGAGGGGAGAAAAGCTGTTAAATCAGGATCATCTCTCCTAATCCCCTTATTTTATATGCAAGGACTCTTAGGGTCAACTAAGAAAGAGCAGTCAGAGCAGCAGGAGGAGAACCAGGGCAGTCTCACACCAGTTGGAAGGGGGGTGCCATCTTGACAGGAGTTGTTCAGACTATCAGATGCTATTCAGAAGTCAAGTAGAAGGACTGAGAATGTCATTCAGTTTGGTGTTTTTCAGTGAGGTCACTCTCAAAAGGGTTATCTTTAGTACAAGCCCTATTTTCTAGGAATAGGTGGAGAGGAAGTGGAGGCAACAATTGTAAACTATTTATTTCAGTCCTCAGAGCACCTCTTGCCCATTTCCACTTTAATTTCTAGCAGTGGGTGGAAAGGCATCATAGGCCCGGTGGAATGGGGCATTTGGGGAGGTCTTTCAATAAGGAGAGAGGATAGAGTCCACCTACTGGTGCTGGGATGGCATCGTGGGAAAGACAAGGGGGGTGTGGGGTGATTTGTCACTGCATAATGTCCCGTGACACATCATTAAAAGGTTGCAAAACTCTGGAGCTGGGACGATAAGTGTGGGAGTGTTGGGTGGTAGGGAGAGGATGAAGGACCATGCTCTTATAGTTGATTATTAGAAGTCAAATGACTGTAAATAACTTTCTAGGGTTTTTTTTTAAGTTTTGTTACTTTAAATAAAAATCAGTGTGCATCTCTATATACAAATGTATCATTACACACAGACACCAGCTCATAAACATATATCTGTGGGAAAAAAACTGAGGTTATTATCTCTCCAGCTGAAAAGCTTTAATTGAAACTGAGTAATCTTGCAGCAGGTCCCAAATGAATCTGGCCGCCTCGTTGTTCCAGAGATTGTCTTCCCTTGGCGGTTGTCAGGGATCAGCATCACTTTCTGTGAATGGAGGGTGGAGGGGAGGGGAGAGAGGACAGATGTGCAGACTGGGGGCTACTGTGCCCACCACAGCTGTTGTTTGACTGTGATATTTGGAAGCACCCATCTGAGGGTGGGAAGGGAAGCTCCTGGATGCTGTAGCCACAAGCAGAATAGCAGTATACCCGCACAGTGGGTGCCGGAAAAGTGTTGGTTGCCTTGCATTCATTATGACAGTGGTGAATGCCGAAACTCCCTTGTTAGGGAGTAGAGGACCCTGGGGGAAGGGAGAGGGAAGAAGTGTCTCAAGCAAAGATAGGAAGCAGGGGAAATGGTTGGGAGGTCTCCATACCCCTCTCCCATTTGAAATGTCAACTTAGAAGTCCAACTTGGTTTTGATTTGGGATCAGTAATACTACCTGACATTTCAAAAAAATTATAGGTCTTTTTTTGGGGGGGGGAGGGGCTTTGTATTCCTAGAACTTCGCAGAGTTCCTGGCAATAAGTGCTTGTTGATGAATTAGAACAATCTGTAAGGGAGACACTGTAGGTATCACCACTTCCCATTTTTTAGAGGAGGAAACAGTGAAATTCACTGATTTGTCTAAGCAAACATGCTTTTGATGTACTAAAGCCTTCATTCCAAACAAGTCAAGGACTCTTTGTATTATGCCACTGCCTCAATGGTAAAATTCAAACCCTTATAGGTAGGGTCCCACTCTAAGCTATTTTCAGTCAATTACCCCTTAGTACAAATGAAGATCTGAGAGCTGACAGAAGGGACAAAGACAGAAGAGGGCCTGAAGATCTGAGAAGATGAGAGGAGACATAGACACAAGGGCAGAGGACAAGTTATTTTTCCTCTATGAGCCTCAATTTCCTTGTCTGTAAAATAAGGGAGTTGGCCTAGATGATATCTAAGGCCCCTTTCATCTCTAGATTGATACTGAAAGGGACCTTAGATGTCACAATTTTCTCAAAATAAAAATAAACAAGCAATAGCTAGAACTAAAACAGAACTTTAAGGTTTATAAAGCATTTTATTATGTTATCTCATTTGATCCCCACAATGATCCTGGTAGGTTCCATTATTATCCCCATTTTACACATGAGGAAACTGAGGCATGCTGAGATTAAATGACTTGCCCAAGGTCACACAGCTCTGAAATGTCTGAGGTTGAACTTGAATTTCAAGTCTTCCTAAGTCCAGTACTCTATTCAGTGAGCAAGCTATCTGCTATAGCACACCTAATACCACAATCTTTATTTTTTTTAAAATCCTTACTTTCTATCTTAGTAACAACTCCAAGACAAAAGGGTAAGGGCTAACTGAAAGGCGTTAAGTGACCTCAATACCTGACTGCTTCACAAAGGCTTCCCTGCCTGGCTCAGCCCACAGGGATCTCTATTCTTTCTGGCCTCCCATGGCACTTGCATTCACAAGGTGTAGTTTAGCACTTAACTGCTGAAAAGGCAGAAAGACTCAGTTCAAATCCTGGCTCTGTAATTACCATCGTGTGACCTTGGGTAAACACCTTTACTCCTCTGAGACTTAGTTTCCTCATCTGTACAATTGGGTTCAACCTCACTGATCCTTTCTACAATTGTGATGACCCTAAGTTTCTGTAAAGCAAAGATCTGGATCAGGGGGGTACATGTGAGAAAGTGCCATCTCCTTTTCATCTCCCTCATTGTTAGTGTTGTTAAATACATTTTCTTTTCTTTCCTTCCTTTCTTTCTTTTCTTTTCTATTTTTTTAAAACCCTTATTTTCTGTCTTAGAATCAATACTAGGTATTAGTCCTAAGGCAGAAGAGCAGTAAGGGCTAGGCAATGGGGGTTAAATAACTTGCCCAGGGTCACCCAGCTAAAAAGTATCTGAGGCCAAATGTGAACATAGGACCTCCCTCCCATCTCTAGGACTGGCTTTCAATCCACTGAGCCCCCTCACTGTCCTCTGTCCAGTAATTTTTCAGTTGTGACTGTTTATGGCTCCATTTGACCTTTTCTTGGCAAAGATGCTGAAATGGTTTGCCTTCTTCAGCTCATTTTACAGATAAAGAAACCGAGGCAATGATTTGCCCAGAATCACACAGCAAGTTGGTGTCTGAGACTAGACTTAAATTCAAGAAGGTGAGTCTTATTTAAATCTGGTGCTCTACCCATCTTGCCACCTAGCTGCCCTCATCTTCCATCAAATCAAAGTAGAAGCAGAGCCAGTAGATGAAAAATTCCCACTGAAGCTCTTTTGTTTTATGAATCTTCCTTCTCCTATTTCTGTAGTCATGTAGCACATCCACCTCAGGGTGTGAGGAATATCTCCTAGAAGGGGTACGAGGACAGAGCTATGATCTCCCTAGATAGTTCCTTCTCAAAGGATCTCTGGCCAAGTAGTCCAAAGACCTGTGTGACCCTAGGAAAATAATTTTCTCTATCTTAGTTCTGAGAAATGAGCCAGTTAAACTACATTTCTTTTATGGGCTCTTCCAGCTCTGAACCTGCAATCCCATGTTCATATGACAGTTCTCAGTTTCAGCCACACTGTAAGTTCCTTAAGCCCTGGCCAGTCTTTAAACTCCAAGGAGGGTCTAGCCTACTGCTGAGTACCCAAAAGAGACTCCCACGAAATGTATTGAGTGAGTGAGCAATGAAACCCAGTCTGATTCTGCCACTTCCTAAATAAGTGACCTTGAACAAGTCTCGTTACCTCTCTTGGCCTGTTTCTTTATAGCTACTGGATAAGATTTTCATTGACCTCTTGGTTCTATTCATCTTTGGCCACTGAGACAAGAAGAGTTAGAGAAAAAAAATGGCAGTTGTGGATAAATTCTTAAATGACAAGAGCTTTCTTGGCAGGGTTTCTGGGTGCACTTATGGTGAGGATGAGAATGATTCTCTGGAGAACAGGGTGTCATTATTACTAATTATGACAATAAGTATTAAGGCATCAGTACTTGCCAAAGAGCAGCGCTAAGCAAGATGCTTTCAAAGGATGGAGCATTTATCCAACTCAGAAGGCTGAAGCCCGATGTTGTTGAGGGTTAAGGGGCTGGGTTCCCAATCCACTTTGAATTTCTAGACAGAGAGAGCAACTTACCAAACTGAACCACAGCATCTCAAGACTGGAAGGGACCTCAGAGGGCACCCAGCACAACCTGTAAATGTACAGAGATCCCTTTTGCGGCAACCTGAAGTAGTCATTGAGTCTGATTAAAGAGGAGGAGCCTCACAGAATTTGAACTCTAGGCTTATTACTCCAAGACTAATGTCTCTTCTACTCTGACCATTTCCCACCTTTTATTGCTCAAACATTGGTAGAGTTGGGATTTGAACTCAAGTCTTCTCATCCAAGGCTACTGCTCTTTCCATGATCCTTTCTCATAGGAATTAGTTCTGCTTCTGGAAGGTACTATTGGATCCTATAGGCCTTCAGCTGATTAGTCATTCTCTTACCTCAAGATAAGAAATGAAAATGGAAGACACAGGATGGAGGTGAAAGTATCCCAACTTGATACTTGATACTTTGATATCCCCTGCCAGTGTCAGTTTATTCTTAATATGACTGCTTTTTAGAATAATGTAGTTGCTACTGTCTATGGCAATGGAGGTTGAATAATAACATTTTCTTCTTTTAATTGAAAGTAGACTGAAGTATTACATATATATAAAATATTTAAAATACACTACATATAGTATGAATATATATATTTTAGCACATAGCATATAGTATATATAGTATAGCATACATTATACATAGTATATAAGCTACATTATGTATAATATATGAAATATGATATATAAAATATATAATGTACTTTTAAAGTCTAGTTAATTGAGGCTTCTGTTTATCTGAGGTTTTATTATGACTTGTGTCAAAAACAATTACTTTACAGACCTAGGAATATTATATTCTAAGGACTTTGCAAATGTCTTTGTCTCAGTGAAAAAAGAAATCCAAATTCTGTGTGAAGCAATGAAAGAGAACCATGCCATTTGACATCTCTAAAAGTACTAATAACCATTCTGGAGGACAATTTGGAATTATGTGCAAAGGTCTTTAAAAGACTGTCTGCCCTTTGATCCAGCCATAGCACTGCTGGGTTTGTACCCCAAAGAGATAATAAGGAAAAAGACTTGTACAAGAATATTCATAGCAGCCCTCTTTGTGGTGGCCAAAAATTGGAAAATGAGGGGATGCCCTTCAATTGGGGAATGGCTGAACAAATTGTGGTATATGTTGGTGATGGAATACTATTGTGCTCAAAGGAATAATGAACTGGAGGAATTCCATGGAGACTGGAACGACCTCCAGGAAGTGATGCAGAGTGAGAGGAGCAGAACCAGGAGAACATTGAACATGATACACTGTGGTACAATTGAATGTAATGGACTTCTCTACTAGTAGCAATGCAATGATCCAAGACAATTCTGAGGGACTTATGAGAAAGAACGCTATACACATTCAGAGGAAGAACTGTGGGAGCAGACACGTGGAAGAAAAACAGGATTGATAAAATGGTTCAATGGAGATATGAATGGGGTTTTGGCATTAAACAATCATTATTGCAAGTATGAATAACATGGAAATAGGTTTTGAACAATGATACATCTATAAGCCAGTGGAATTGCTTGGCAGCTCTAGGAAGGGGAAGGGAAGAGGGGTGGGGAAAATCATGTATCATGTAACCATGGGAAAATATTCTAAATAAATAAATAAAATTTAAAAATAGATAAAAGTTTTAATAATTAGACTATTATTTTTCAGTCATGTCTGATTCTTTGTGACCCCATTTAGAGTTTTCTTGGTAAAGATACTGGAGTGGTTTGCTATTTCCTCCTCCAATTCATTTGACAATGAGGAAACTGAGGCAAAGAGATTAAATGTCACACAAGGTCACACAGCTAATAAATGTCTGATGCTGGATTTGAACCCAGGTTTTCCTGACTGCAGACCCAGTGCTCCATTCATTGTACCATCTGGCTACCCACATAATCAGAAAAGGGACAAAGAGCACTGGAAATGGACCCCTAAACCTATCCTGGGACCTACTGTTGCCTATGTTACCAGACACCTTTATAACTTAAAACTAGCCACTTAAATTCTCTGGGCCTCAGGTTCCCTCTCTGTAAAATAAAAGAATAGAACTACTAGATTCCTAAGGTCTGTTCCAGCTCTGGCAGCTTTTCTTCCTAAGTCTCTTCCAACCCTGACAGTATATATATTCTAAAAGGCTTCTTTCCACACTGACATTCTGTTCTAAGGCCCTTCCTAGCCCCAGGATTCTACATCCTCAGCTCCTTTCTGGTTCTTTTGTTTGTTTTGACTTTTGACTTTGTTTTTTTGAGACTGGGTCTCCCTGTCTTTCAGGCTGAGTACAGTGACTACTCACAAACCAATTCCAGTACTGATCAGCCCAGAACCTTCAATCAGTTCTGTTTTTCTTATATGGGCCAGGTTACTTCTCCTTAAGTGGTTTATTGACCCTTGCAGGGGTCCACCATAATGGCATCAGATTTCATGGAGACACCTGATAAGTTTTAATCTTTTTAAAATCCATACTAAGGCAAAGAGTAGTAAGGATCAGGCCCAGAGTTACAAAGAAAGGAAGCATCTGAGACCAGATTTGAAGAGGGGATCTATTATCTCAAGACCTGGCTCTCTATCCCATGAGCTTTAGTCTTAATACAGCTCAGAACTCCCAAACTACCCACCAACCTCAGCCTCTCTAACAACAGGGACTAAAAGCTTACATGCCTGGTGATTCCTTCTGGTTTTAACAGTCTTCATTCTCTTGTTTCTTCTAGCTCTGCCATTCTCTTCTAAGGTCTTTCTCAGGTCTAAAGATCTATGTTTTAAGGTTACTTCCAGGTCCACCATTTTCTATTCTAAGGTTCCTTCCAACTCAAATATTCTATATCCTCCATCTCCTTCTAGTTCCATCATTTTCTATTCTCAGGTCCTTCTAGCTCAAATATTCTAAATCCTCCATCTGCTTCCAGATCCAACATTTTCTCTTCTCAAGTCCCTTTCAGCTCAAACATTCTATATCCTCCATCTCCTTCCAGTTCCAACACTGTGTGTTCTAATGTCCCTTCTAGCTCAAATATTCTAAATCCTCTAATTCCTTCCAGTTCCAACATTTTCTATTCTCAGATCCTTCTAGCTCAAATATTCTAAATACTCCATTTCCTTCCAGTTCCAGCATTTTCTTTTCTAAGATCCTTTCCAGTTTGAACATTCTATAGGTTCTAACTCCTTCCAGTTCCAACACTGTGTGTTCTAATGTCCCTTCTAGCTCAAATATTCTAAATCCTCTAATTCCTTCCAGTTCCAACATTTTCTATTCTCAGATCCTTCTAGCTCAAATATTCTAAATACTCCATTTCCTTCCAGTTCCAGCATTTTCTTTTCTAAGATCCTTTCCAGTTTGAACATTCTATAGGTTCTAACTCCTTCCAGTTCCAACACTGTGTGTTCTAATGTCCCTTCTAGCTCAAATATTCTAAATCCTCTAATTCCTTCCAGTTCCAACATTTTCTATTCTCAGATCCTTCTAGCTCAAATATTCTAAATACTCCATTTCCTTCCAGTTCCAGCATTTTCTTTTCTAAGATCCTTTCCAGTTTGAACATTCTATAGGTTCTAACTCCTTCCAGTTCCAACACTGTGTGTTCTAATGTCCCTTCTAGCTCAAATATTCTAAATCCTCTAATTCCTTCCAGTTCCAACATTTTCTATTCTCAGATCCTTCTAGCTCAAATATTCTAAATACTCCATTTCCTTCCAGTTCCAGCATTTTCTTTTCTAAGATCCTTTCCAGTTTGAACATTCTATAGGTTCTAACTCCTTCCAGTTCCAACACTGTGTGTTCTAATGTCCCTTCTAGCTCAAATATTCTAAATCCTCTAATTCCTTCCAGTTCCAACATTTTCTATTCTCAGATCCTTCTAGCTCAAATATTCTAAATACTCCATTTCCTTCCAGTTCCAGCATTTTCTTTTCTAAGATCCTTTCCAGTTTGAACAATCTATAGGTTCTAACTCCTTCCAGTTCCAACATTGTGTGTTCTAATGTTCCTTCCAGCTCTGACGTTTTGTTCTAAGATTTTTCTCAGTGCTCACATTCTGTGTTCTAGTTCCCTTCCAGCTTGAACATTCTGTGTTCTCAGAATCTAGGCTATCCTAAGAATTGCACTGGTCCCCTTGTCCCATGACTGCCAAATAAATAAACTCTGTGCTGATCCAAATTCATAAAATGCTAACAAGTAAAAGGAGAAGTTAGGCAGCAGCTCCACTGTTCATTGTGTTCAAATTAAGAGACAAACCCTAAGAATCAAAAGAAGAGCTGAACTAATGAGCATCTCCTGAACCTCTGAGAGAAAATTAAGCTACTCTTGCGTACAGGATATCAGGTGGACCAGTGCCTCCAAAGGCAGTTCAGTGCAGGGCAGATGGTGGGCCAGGCTTAATTGAGTTTAGTAATGACTGTACATTTTCCCTAATTTGCCCTCATAGTGGTTGGCAGGTTTGTTTGGCAAGAGTATTGTTCTCTCTTAGGCTTCAGTGCCTTCTGCTGGGATAAAAGGTCTCTCTGAACTAGCAGCCAGCCAGCAATTGCTATAGTGGAAAGAATCTTAGAGGCTAAGAAGTCAGGAGTTCTGGGATTGAGTCCCAGCTTCTGCCACTCTGTGTGCCTCAGTTTCTTCCTCTGTATTTAAAATGAAGGGATTGAACTGTCATAACATATATTTATATTTATGTAATATTTTCATATTTGTTATATACAATTATAATATATAATATAAATTTATATAATCTTATTTATAGAATAAATTTATATAATTTTATTTATAGACTATATTTGTATGCATTTATTTACATAATGCATTTATATAATGTATATAATTTTATTCATATAATACATTTATATAATTTATGATAGAAATATATGAATAAAATAAAACTATAAATTATAAAATAATATATAATATGAAATACATTATAACATATAATATATAATGACATATAATATGTGGCTTATACTTACATCATGTCTGACAAAGCTCTTTCCTCCTATTGTTGCAGTATGGTACCCTGAAAAGACCCCTGAACTTGGAGTCCGGAGACTCTAGTCTGCTGGTCACTACCTATATGACCCTGAGAAAGTCACTTATATTCTCTGTGGTCTTTAGTTTCTTCATCTAGGAGTAAAATAGGGGAGTAATAAATAAGATGACCTCCAAGCTATCTTTTAGTTCCCTTTGAAAATGTGTGGTGCAAATCATAATATCCCAATTTTATAAAAGAGGCAACTATCTCAGGGAGGTTAAAACAGTTGCCTGGAGCACTCATTTTTTGATCCTGAGACCAGGGCTTTTTATGCTTCCTTATATTGTTTCTCAGTGACTTCTCAGGTTCTTTTGAGATTTAACTCTCTGTGCTATTGTGATCATGACTGCTGAGTCATTGAAAGACCTATTGGGGATTTCTAGGAATTATTATCTTAGGGGAAAAAAGGCTCGTTGCCACATGAATAAAAAGGTTTACTTGAATGTAATAGTTAGGGTGCCATGGTTACTGTTGAGTTAGGTTGATTTAAAAGTAAGAGGTGATATGAAAAGAACAGAAAAGGAAGAGGTAATAGGAAAATCACCCTGCTGTCATGTTATCTCTTTTCCTCTGATTTCTGTGGCTGACATTCTGGCAACTCCCCTGGCACGGTCCCTGGTGGGTAGAAGAAAACTGGAGGACTAGGTCTGGTGTTGCTCCTCAGTCTGCATGTGGCTTTGGGAAGGTCATTGTTCTTTTCTGGACCTCCCTGAATCACAGAAGCTGAAAGAAGTTGAAAGAGATGGCCATGGCTCACTGGATGGGGGTCTAACCAAAGCTCCCCTCTAAAATATTTGAGAAGCTGTTGCCCAGGCTTTGCTTGTAGACCTGCGTGTGGGTAGCAGAACCCATGACCTGCCTCCATACCCCACTGTTCTACTTTAGGACAGCTCTAATTTGGGGAGATTCCTGGGGTCAGGGATGCTATAAATTGAGGACCAAAATGAGAGACTCTCCTAGATGGAGTTTGACAACTTGAATGTTTACTCTGGCTTTCAATTCCTCCCCCAAAACCTGTCTTTATCTCCTTATTACAAATACTTTTTCCTCCCTAGTATTTCATTTGCATTTGTCATATTTCTTCTCATCCCATGTTTCTTATAATTTCCCCCTACTAGACTATAAGAACCCTGGGGGCAGCCACAATGTCTTATTGTTTGTATCTCTACTAGTGCCTAGTAGAGAACTCATGATTTTCCCCTAAAACCCTTCCCTTCTGTCTTAGAATTAATGCAAGTATTGGTTCCAAGGCAGAAGAGCAATAAGGGCTAAGTAAGTGGAGTTAAGTAACCTGACAGGGTCACAGGAAGTGTCTGAGGCCAGATTTGAACCCAAGTTCTCCTGATTCCAGGCCTGGGACTCTACCTACTAAGCTACCTATTGCTGCCCCTATAAGTAGGATCTAAATGAAGGTTTACTGAATTGAATTAAATCCACAGATCGACTGTTCTCTCTTTCTAACAACCCTCTGAATCCTTCTATCTCCCACCAAATCAGAAGTCAGAGAATAGATGACCTGTGGCATTATGGGGAGGCAGGGAATTAAAAGGGCAGCCAGGTGGTACAATGGATAGTGCATTAGGCTTAGAATCAGAAAGACTCATCTTCCTGAATCCAAATATGGCCTCAGGCACTTGTAGCTGCATGATCCTGGACAAGTCAATTACCCTTTTTGCCTTGGTTTCTTCATCTGTCAAATTAGCTAGAGGAAAAAAAAAATGACAACCCATTTCAGTATCCTTGCCAGGAAAACCCAAATGGGGTCATGAAGAGTAGGACTCAAATGAAAACAACTGAACAGTGAATTAAAAGACTTTTGAGTCCTATGCTTCAGTCCCTATTGCTTCTATGAATTTCTCTGTTTAACTTCTGAAGACCCTCACAGTACAGCTCCCCCCATATACTACTGAGCTCATTGCACACTACTCCTGCCACACACTCCTTTAGATTGTAAACTCCTTGAAAGCAGGGACTATGTTTGCCTTTTCTTTGTATTTTTAACACTTAGTCAAGTGCTAGGCACACAGTAGGCACTTAAATACATACTTGTTGACTGACACATTCTATATTCCAGTCATACTAATGTACTTGCTAGTTCCCATCCCACCTCTCACCTCCATGCCTTTGCACAAACATTTCTATGACCTTCTTCCTTACTTCTATCTCTTGGAATTCCTTTTGCCCATCAAAGCTCTCAACTCAAATGAAACTCCTACACAAGCTCTTTCTTGATCTTCCAATTTAAGGACTGCTCTCTCCATAATTGTTATATATTTACTTGGTGTACAACATATAAAATAATGTATATCATAGACAAGGTATAAGTATTAATATAATAGAGTATGTATATATTATCAATATATAAAATATAAATTATATATCACATATTAACATAATATATGATATAAACCAAGTAAACATGTACTTATTATATATATATATATATATACACATGTATCTACGTCTATATCTATATCAATTCTGTTTTCCTCTGTAGAATGAAAGCTCCTTGAGGACAGGAACTGTTCGATTTCATTTTTATCTTTGTATCTCTTCTTCCTACCACATATGAAATACTTAAGTATTTAAGCTTGGAGAGCAGAGTTTCAACTCTGGTACTTAAGATCTCAAGATTACGGACCAACATGGCAGGTAAGTGTCATGGATGGAACTTAAGCCCGGGTCTTCTGACATCAAGTCCATGCTGTTTCTAAATTCCCACTATTTCTTCCCATGAGGTGCTCTGAATTCAGCTTTGAGCGAAATTTCTACTTCTGACAGGACCTTCTCAGAAACCAATGGTCAGAGAGGAACAGAAATGTAATCACATAGGCTTGGAGAGGAAGTATGGGGGTTACCAGGAAGAAGGGTGAGTGGAATTAGTAGGGTTTGGTTATGAGGGTACAGTAAGAGCTATAACTCGCAAATTTTGTACCTGAGGAAAGGAAGAAGTAGTAGTCTTCCTCTTCTGGAGTGCAATTGATGAGGAAGACTCCTCAAGGGAACCCTACCCAGGGACTTTTCAAAATTTCAGTAGGGAGATGAAGACTGAATATACAGCTACTAGAAGAAGAAAGCATATTCTGAAATGTTGACATCCTTTAAAAGTCTTTCCCTGAGGGAAAGCCCCCATGGACCCACCTTAGTTAAGGTTCCCTAGTTAAAGTGTAGCCAAAGCGTTCAAATTCAGAACTGACAGCAGATGAGCAGCCTCATTGGCACCTCTGACAATTTAATAATAGAGCTGTCATAATCCTAGGCATTTGCTAACTGCATAGTCATTTTCAGCTGCATTCTTGCATCATCAGCCTGCCACTACAATCCTTGACTGTCTTGCTTTTCTGAGGAGAAGGAAAGAAAGGTGGCTAGGGAAAGATAACAAGACTAATAGCTCCCCTTTCCCTAGTGCTTTAAAGTATACTGAGAAATTTCCTCCAATCTCCAGTTTTTCCTAGCTTGATCTTCCATCATTTTTTGCATATCATCCCCCCCACTTTAGATTGGGAGCTCCTTGAGAGCAGGAACCAAGCACATAGCACAGTACCTGGCACATAGGAGGTACTTAATCATATTTATTAATGGACTTATTCTACGTCTATGGCAATTTTAATTTTATTTGGTGCTTAAGTTCAGAATTAAAATAGAACAAAATAGAAAAAAATATTTCTGCAGCAGAAAGTAAGTTCTTTGTGGCAGTGAAGTTTTTCAGATTGGCTTTGTATCCCCAGTATTCATTATGACGCTTTGCATGTAGCAGGTACATAATAAATGCATGCTAAATGACTTCATAGTTGGATTATTATGCATGCTCATTCTTCAGATGAAAGAATTGAGGTCCTGGAATGGAAATAACTTGATCAAGGTGACATAGTAAAAGACATAGGCTTTCAGACTGAAGATAGAAGAAGTCTTTCCATCACAGCACATAGTCTCTGGTGAACATTTCATGGAATCTAAGTACTTAATAAATTCCTTATCTGCCTCAGATACTTCCTAGCTGTGTGGTCCTAGGCAAGTCATTTAACTCCAAATTAACTAGCTCTTACCACTCTTCTGCCTTTGAAAAGATATTCAGTATTGATTCTAATACAAAAGGTAAGGGTTTTTTTAAAAATAAGAAAGAAATTCTTTATCTATGCAAACAAACACAGGGCTCCACACTTCCAGATCAGATTGGCATTCCTTCAGACTTTCTCTCAAAGCCATCATGCTGACCTCTACACTCATTATGACAGTTCTGTGGCTTATGGTCTCCTGCTGGCTGTTTGGCATGGCCACCACCAGAAAAACAAACAAACAAAGAGGAAAGTGGTGCCTTCTTGCTGGGTTAATCTCCCAATGAGTTGTAATGTCATAGCTGTCCAGGGTAGCCCTCACAACAGGAACACATGGCCTTTGACCATGATTTTTCTTTGAGCTAGTCAATCAGCTGATTATCTATCTACCAAGTACCTCCTGTGTACCCAGCCCTGTGTTAACTCCTACTAGAGAAAACAAGAAGAGGAAGAAGACAAGGAGGAGAAGGAATGGACCCTGTCCCCAATGAGCATATAGTTTAATTTGGGAGATAAGTTTCATACATGCAAGGTTTAGCAAAGTGCCTGGTAGGTAGTAGGTGTTTACTGATTGATTGTAGATTGATTATAGATTGATTATATTGAAATAGAGGACAATGAAGAGGTGGAATAGTATGGATTTATCAGTGCTATAGTCACCTACAGTGGAGAGAGAGAGAGGTCACTAAGGGTTGTAGTGGTCAGAGATGGCTTCCTATATTGATAGGCCTTCAGATATGGCTATATTTTTGTTATAAAAATATAAAAAATGTGAATTATTATTAGTATGAATTAATGATTGATTATCTATGTATTCATTATTAATACTAATGTCCATGATGATAAATGCCTAATTGTATTATAGAATTGTAACTTCCTTCCTGGCTTTTTTTGAGATTATACCAGCCAGGTAGCCTCCTCTGGGTCCTGATTATGCTTTCCAGGTTTTCTACCCTGGAAGAGCTGAATTTTATCCTGTATTATTTCTTGGGTACTTCAGTCTTTGTATCCCCAGCACTTAGAATAGTGCCTGGAACATAGTAGGTACTTAATATTTATCAGCTGACTTCTATTCTACACTGTGTATGGCAATTCTAATTTTATTTGGCACTTAAGTTCAGAATAAAAATAAGATAAGACGGGAAAAAGTATCTCCCAGGAGAAAGTAAGTACTTTGGGGTAGTTTAGGTTTTATAGAAATTTGTAGAAATACAGCTTTAAAACTTCCAGACTTGTTATGCCCAAAGGGCTATAAAAGAATGCACACCTTTTGATCCAGCAATACCACTACTAGTTCTGTATCCCAAAGAGATTTTTTAAATGGGAAAGGACGTGTTTGTACAAAAATATTTATAGCTGTGCTTTTTGGAAACTAAAGGATGTCCCTCAAATGGGAAATAGCTGAACAAATTGTGGTGTATGTTGATGATGGAATCCTATTGTGCTATAAGGAATGATGAACAGGATGATTTCAGAAAGAGCTGGAAAGACCTGTGTGAACTGATACAGAGTGTAACAAACACAGTAACTGCAATATTGTGGAACAATCAAATATGATAGACTTTGCTACTAACAGCAATACAATGATCCAGGAAAATTTTGAGGGACTTGGGGAAAAAGAATGCTATCCACCTCCAGATAAAGAACTGTGAGAATATAAATGCAGATAAAAAATATGATTTATCACTTGTTTATTTTGGTATATGATTTGGAGTTTTGGTTTAATAAGATTATTCACTTACAAAAATGAATTATATGAAAGTAAATTCTGAGTGATAATACATGTATAACTCAAATTGAATTGCTTGTCAACTCTAGGAGGCGGGAGAGAAGAAGGGAAGGAGACAAGATGAAGCATATAACTTTGGAAAACCTATGTGGAAATTTGTTATTAAAATAAAATAAAGATAAAACTAAAAAAAAAAAAACCTCATCCTCATACAATACCCAGCCCATCAACCACCTCCATTGCTGCTTGTGGGAATAAAGATTGTTTTATTAATTATCTTCTATTTCTTTGAAGTTCTCTGGCACATTCCAGGGCTGCTTCTTGTATCATTCTCAGGAGGTGATGATTCTAGTGAGTGCCTCATGAATAACATTTGATTAAAACTCTTTTTTTGTGGTTATTTTTGTTTCTGATATCACCATCTAGCAGTGCCCTCTTCCCCTCTCTAGTTATGATTAGAGATTCTTCCAGTTCAAAGTTTTGTGATATCTACAACCTTGACAGTTTTTTCTAAAAGATATCTAATAAACATCTCTCACTGCACTGGAATGGGTTGCAGAATTATTACTCCTCTTTTACAGATGAGAAAACTGAGTCATGTAGAGACTTTCAGAGAGCTTTCCTGGGCATACTCATGAAGATAATGGAGCAAGGATATGAGATTAGCATAGGGCCTTGCAAATACAATAGTTTATGTTAAAGAAATGTGCTGCATGAATGGATAGATTAGATGAACCAAGGGGTTCATGAATGAGGACTTTCAAAACTGGGAGTAAGGTTTTCTTCATCCCATATTTTATTGGACATAAAGAACATCACAAGAGTTGGTCAACCTGGACAATGAGAGCTTTAAAACATGACCTAAGAAGTATAATGCTTGGTTAGGCAGCTATTTGGTGCAATAGAGTTCTGGACCTGAAGTCAGAAAGACTCATCTTTATGAGTTCAAATCAAGCCTTAGGTGCCTTATAACTGTGCATCCCAGGACAAGTCACTTAACTCTGTTTGCCTCCGTTTCCTCATCTGTAAAATGAGCTGGAGAAGAAAATGGCAAAGCACTCCAGGATCTTTGTCAAGAAAACCGCAAATAGGGTCATGAAAAGTCAGACACAATTGAAAATGATTGAACGACAGTAAAAAGAGTAATAGCTCTACAGTAAGAGGCTTTGAGTTCAAGTCCCATTTCTGATACTTACTCCCTGTGTAACCTTGGGAAAATCTCTTATCTTCCCTGGTTCTGACATCTTTATAGACAGCTAGATGGTGCAGTGGTTAGAGTGTTGGATCTGGTGTCAAGAAGACCCAAGTTCAAATCCCACCTTAAGCATTTACTAGCTATGTGACCCTGGGCAAATCCCCCTAAGGCTTAATTTCTTCAGCTATGAAATGGGGGTAATAAATAGTACCTACCTCACCAGGCTGTTGTAAGATAATATAAGAAAAGTGCTTTGTAACCTTAAAGTGCTATATAATTACCAGCTATCATTCTTGTTATCTGAAAAAGGAAGAGGTTGAACTAGATGGCCTTTAAAGTCCCTTCTAGCTCCAAATCTCAAATTCTGTCACATTTATTTAAGGAAAAAAGATATATATGTTTTTAAATAAAAAAGATTTATAAAAGATAAATAATAATAATAATAAAATAATAAAAAAAGATGTATCTGGAGATATAATCTCCCTCTTAAAAATACAAAGGAAGACTTTCACTTGAAAAAAGAAAGAAATGGTTTTGTTCTATGGCTCCAAAGAGAGCCAATGGTGGGGCCACAGGGTAAGAGATAGGAGAGGGACAGAAATAGAATAGACCACATCAGTAGATAGTAAACTCCATACTATGAGCAGTGTTTAAGTAACAGTTAATTGATTTCCTGTGAGATCAGGTAGAGAGGTGGTGAGGTGGAGGACTGTCAACTATGTGGCCTTGAAAGTCTCTCTTAACTCTTGGGATTTTGTGATGGGCCACTCTGTCATCATGTCAAGCACACTGGACTTGAAGTCACAGGGTTGAAACTGCCTTATGCCCATATTAACTGTATGACTGGGCAGCTGAACATCAATTTCTTTATCTATGAAATAAGTTAGCTATCATTTATATAATGCTTACTAAATGCTAAGAGCTTTACAAACATTGTCTAATTAGGTCCTCACAACAACCCTGGGATGTTGGAGATAGATAGGTGTAATTATTATCCTTATTTTACATATGAGGAAACTGAGGCAAACAGGTTGAGTGACTTGCCCAAAGTCATACAGCTAGCAAATGTCTAAGGCTGGATTTGAGCTCAGGTCTTCCCAACTTTAAGTCCAGCCCTCTATCCCTTGTGCTACCTAGCTGCCTCAAAACAGAGATGAAAACAGCCTCTCTATAACACATGAGTATTTTATATTAATACTATAAATAAGGGTATATCTAATATATAATAGAATATCTTATATTATACATATTATTGTGTAATAATTGTATTATCTCAGATTAAAGAACTCTATAAACTTTAAAGCATTCTGTAACTATCGATGAGGAAGAGGAAGATGATACATATCTGTCGGATACCTCACAATCCCCAGTTGCCCTAACCTCCCCCACAGGGTTAATTGCTTCCCTGCTCTGCTAACAGCTTTTCCCCAGCCTCTCTATTTTCTGATCCCTAAAAAGTTCTTTCCTTGAAGAGTACAGAAGACAGACATATCCCCAGAGCCCAGTCGGGGGCTGCGGGAGACTTTTCAAGCTTTGTCTCTATTTTAGCAGACCACAGTGGCAAGACTCTTTGAAAAGGATCTGAAAGCTTGGGTTGGCCACTGGAAAGCTGGCCTTAATGCATCATTTTTTCTCCAATCTCCCCTTAAGGAGAATGATCCCCAGGGCTCAGCTGTTCAAAGGAAAAGAGGGAAAATGAGAAACATGAATGTCTGAATGGCCCCTGTTTAGTCAAGGCCAAATATCAGTAGAAGGAACAAATGTGACCTCAAACAGAGCCATCGATCCAGCAGGCAGCTGGAAGCCAGGGCTGGGTATCTGGGAAGATGTGAATCCCTCTGCAGTGAAGGAAAGTTGTTCTTCTCTCTTCTGAATGAATTTCTAACTGCCTGCATTTTAAAGCCAGCTGGGAGCAAAGCTACTAAATATTTTTTATCTTCTCTTAAATGCAGTTTCCTTTGTCCATATTTTTATTCCAATAATAATAGGGATCACTGTAAATCATGCAAGGAAACAGTAGAAAATGCATGTAGGATGCAGGTTATGAAAGTTTAACACCTACCAAATACCTAGAGAAGACATGACTGGGCAGCAGAAATTATTCATCAAAAACTTGCTATCCTCCACAGTGGGCAAGATGACAATGCCCCAAAGTATATGTATGTCCTGGGAGAGCCAACCAGTAAGGTGTACTGAAAAGGGACCTTTACTACAGGTGACAGTGTCGTCCACCGTTGCCTAGACAAAACAATGACTCACAAACATTTAAGAATATTGTTTTTACATAAATCATCAACATTTCTCTATCCTACTAATAAAGCCCAACTGCACGTGATTAAAAGAGAAATCCCATTTAAAATAACTGCAGACAATATAAAATATCTAACATAAATCTAAAATAAAATCTACCCTCCAAGACAAACCCAGGAACTACAAAATCACAACTACAAAATACTTTTTACACAAATAAAGTCAGATCTAAACCATTGGAAAAACATTAATTGCTCATGGGGAAGCTGAGGTAGTATAATTTAAAAAATGACAATTCTTCCTAAACTAATTAACTTATTCAGTGTCATACCAATCACACTATCCAAACATTATCTCTACAAGAAAAAAACCCCATCAAAGTTCATCTGGAAGAACAAAAGACCTAGAATATCAAGAGAATTAATGAAAAATACAAAGGAAAGTGACTTAAATGTACAGGATCTCAAACTATATGATAAAGCAGCAACCATCAAAATAATCTGGAACTGGCTAAGAAATAAGAGCAGTGGCAAAATGGAATAGATTAGGCAATCCACACACAATGGTAAATGACCATAGTAACCTAGTGTCTGACAAACCCAAAGATCCACACTTTTGGGAGAAGCTCTCACTATTTCACAAAAACAGCTGGGGAAACTAGAAAATGGTGTGGCAGAAATTAAGCATAGACCAACACTAAACATCATAAACTTGGTAAAGTCAAAATGGACTCATGAGTTAGAAATAAAGGGTGAGACTATAAACAAATTAGGGGAAGAATGTTGTCTGTTGGTAGATACCACCATCTTAGATACTCATCATCACTAAGTTACATGGAATGAAAATCTTTCAAAATGCAAACACCTAAGAGGAAGTGTCTGAGGTTCTTTTTGACTCTGAGATACTCAGCCCAGCACCGGATGATTTGAGGGAGAAAATTAGTAGATAGTCTGCCATCACGGAGTTTCTAGTTCAATTGGTTAGCCAACACATACGTATTTAAATACCAAATTGAAAAAAAACAGCATGCCAGGAGGGATGAAACATTGCCTCTGAATGGTTATTTCCTTGGATAAGCTGATTCCCTGAACCTCAGCTTCCTCATCTATACAATAAAGAGGTTGTATTAGATAAGAGTTCCTTAACCTTTGAAGAAGTCTTTTCCTTTGCTTACAATAGCATCAATGCAGGGGAGGGACAATGGAATCACTAATCATACATACTGGGATTTGGGGGGTAGAGAAGAGAATGAAGAGGTATTAGCCTAACATGTGACACTGAACTAATCTAAAAAACCTCCACCCAGGAGGCAGCTGGGTAGCTCAGTGAATTGAGAGCCAGGTCTAGAGAAGGGAGATCCTACGTTCAAATTTGAGGTCAGACACTTCCCAACTGTGTGACCCTGGGCAAGTCACCTGACCCCCATGACTCCAAGACCCAAGGTAAGGGTTTTTTTTTTTAAAGCCTTACCTTCTGTCTTGCAGTCAATACTGTGTATTGGCTCCAAGGCAGAAGAGTGGTAAGGGCTAGGCAATGGGGGTCAAGTGACTTGCCCAGGGTCACACAGCTAGGAAGTGGCTGAGGTCAGATTTGAACCTAGGACTTCCCATCTCTAGGCCTGACTCTCAATCCACTGAGCTACCCAGCTGCCCCCAGGATTTTTTTAATAAATAAATAAATAAAAAATAAAAAAAACCTCCACCCCACTGAAAATGTTGAATTGTAAAAATTAGCCTATAACAACCAAGCAACAAACATTTATAAGTCTCCTACTACTTGGCAGGCAGTGAGCTAGGCACAAAGACAGAAATGGAACAATCCTTCACCTCAGGGATCTTACATTGTCTCAAAGGAGACATGGGTGCATTATATTATATCATATCATTTCATATCATGTTAGGTTATATTATATTATGTTGTATTATTACAGTAGCATATATGTATGTATATATTATGCACAGGATAAATTTCTACAGAGTATCCACATATCAAATACAAAGTAGTTAGTTATTTGAAACTTCCAGCTCATAATGCATATAGTTGTCCTTGAAGATTGACCAGTCATCTAAAATCAACCACTAGAGGACCCCTGGATGACGCTATCCAAGGTACTTTTCAGCTCTGAAATTGTAAAATGCCCAGAAAGAACACTCTACTTGTCACTATGTACTACATCTTAGTTCCAGACAGAAAGTCAGATCACTGTGGGAAGGCTTCACAGAAGAGGTGACATTTAATACTAGCCTTGTGGTTTCTGGTATAAAACGCCTCATCTCCTGATTTCATGCCTTTTGGATGGTTGTTTCCTATGCCTAGAATGCTCTTCCTCCTCACCATTGCTTCTTGGTTTCTTTGGCTTCCTTTAGACTCAGTTCAAAGATTATTTTCTTCAGGAGACCTTTCGAGATCCCTCCTCTCCCTTCCTTCCCTCCGCCATCACCTTGCATTTCCACTGCTTATATCTCGTACGAACTCCTCTCCCATTAGGACACGAGATCCTTGAGAGCAGGAATTCAATTTTTGGCTCTTTTTCTTTTTTGCATCTCCAATACTTAGCACAATTCCAGGCACATAGTAGGGATTTAAGAAACACCTCCTGATTTACTACCTGAAATGAGCCTTGACATTTGCACAGCAGTTGTCTAAAGGCAGAGATGTAAGCATTGTGAGTCTTCCCTCTTCCTCTTGGAGAAAGGAAACTCTGGTACAATCGCCTTCCCTGAATGGTCCACTAGGGAGCAGTGTGGCTTTGAGTTTTAAGCACAAGCCCTCACTGGTATCCCTTTTCAGAAGGCCAACTGTCCTCTATACAGGAAGATTTATTTTCCAAATGTAGTTTATTGCCAGATTAAAGCATGAAAAGAAATCTGTCATCCCTCAGTGTCTCTGGGCTGCAAATTTCCATGGCCAGGATATATATACACTGATCTTATGTAGCCAAAGAGGAAAATCACACAATGGTTCTCTGAGGGATCAGGTCTGGCTAGAGACCCTCAGACCTCAAAAAAATACATCCCAGGGGAGCCTCTGGGTCTGTCATTACAATGAATGACACCTTATCAGGTCCTCACCTTTAATCTCACCTTCAACCCCTTCTCCAATACATACCACTCTCTGCTCCTTAAAGGCTGTAGGGATGAAAGCCAAGAGTAGACCTACCTTATTCATTACATGGGCAAAAGTTCCATGTATACAATCACTGGACTATTTCCCTACACTTTTGTCCTCATTCTGATTGTTACAATCTTAGACCCAAGGTCTATTAGACTCTCTGAGCCTCATTTGTCCAGAGATGATAACAATCTTTGCCTGGTCTATCTAGGGCTTAGGGCAATGATGGCAAACCTTTTAGAGACTGAGTGCTCAAACTGTCAAACTGTAACCATCACATTGCCTGTGAGCTCCAGACAGGGGAGGGTGGAAGCACTCCCATTGAACTGTGGAACAGAGGGGTGGGTGATGGGAGAAATGTCCTCAGACACTTATGGGGAGGGGGAAGAGAGCAGCTCCCTCTGGCATGTGTGCCATAGGTTCGCCAATACAGGTTTAGGACAACAAGATGTATCAGTAAGTGGGCTAGAATTGGAGCCAGCAATCTTAGGTTCAAATCTCAGCTTGGCTACTTAGTGACTCTTCAACTTTGGGCAAGTTTTCTTCCTTTGAAAAATGAAGGCTGGGGTGAGGTTGTCTTTGAGAATTCCTTTAGGTTCCAGATTTGTAACCCTATGTATGTGAATGTGTCTTTGAAAAATTAAAATTTGTACTTATAAGATATCATCAATGAGAGAAAAGTTACAGTTTTGATTTAATCAAAAGTTCAATGGGTGACCCTGAATAATTAAAAAATGCATGTTTCTACTGTCCTTGAAGGCTTCCAGAATACTTTCTTCATAACAAAGTGGAAAGAGAGGTAGTAGAAGTGATATGATTCCCATTTAATGCATGTTGAAACTGAGGTTGGGGAAAGTTAAGTAGCTTACAGCCACCAAACTAGGGAAGGAGCCTAAATGCAAATCTCAATCTTTTTAATTCCCAGTCTCATGTCCTTTCCATTAAGACATACAGAAGACATTTCTTTCTCCTGGGCATTAGTTTCCTTATCTAAAAACTGAGAGGACTGGTGGGTTGGGTTAAATAATCTTTAGGATTCTTTCTCATTCCCACACTCTATGTTCTAAGTCACTTTCAGCTCTGACATTGTATGATCTAAGGACCCATTCAGCTAAAGTCCCATGCAGCTCTGCATTCTATGTTCTAGGACAATGATGTCAAACTCAAATAGAAACTAGGGCCGCAAATCCATAAATAAGAATCCCTGCAGATAGCGATCAGGAGCACAGTTTGAACCTAAAAATTACTCTGCTTAGACTAACAATATTGTTGGGGGTAAGGTGGGGGGAGAATAACAGAGATGTAATTCTAGCCTGGTACCCGTTCTCTGAGGAGAACAGAGCAGTCAGTCTTTGGAACCAATCTCCACTTTCCTTCCAGTAGGCAAAGTCTCTCTTGGGTGGATGGGTGGATGGAGGAGACTAGAGATATCTATTCATGATTCCCTGTAAGTCACATCAAAACAGACCCATGTGCACAAATATAACTTAGGTAAACAAAACAATACCCTCTACATATTGAAATAAAGGTGCCATTTTTCACATCCAAGTTCATGGATCCTATCCGCCATGGACCCCAGATTAAGGATACCTGTTCTAGTCTACCAGAAGGCTCAGTGTAATTAGCCAATCGCCACTCAAAATCAGTTGCTTCCATCCAGTCTCCAACAGCAGTCAGAGTATATCAGGGGAATCTCCCATTCACTGTGGAGGCACCTGGATCACAGGAGCATAGATGGAGAAGTAGAATGGATCTAAGAATTGTCTCGTCCAACCTCCTCTTTGGACAATTAAGGAAACTGAGGCCTGGAGAAGTTGGAACATGTCCAAAATCAGACAGGCAGTGAACATCAAATTCAGGAGTTTGAACCCAGGTCCCCCGACTCCAACCCAATGCTCTTTACACTGTACCAGCAGCAGCCCATTCTTCTCCGCCTCTGTAGCTGAATTGGCAGACATAATCACTGCCCTCTGTAATGTTATAACTTGTGGCAGGTGCTGACACCTATGTTTCTCTTTAAAGGATTTACAAAGAGGTAATTGGTACAGAATTTGCAGCAAGGCACCCTGAGGGAGAAATAGGAGGCAGCATGTGCCTGGTGAGTCAAATCACCACCACCACCACCACTACTTCAGATGGCAGTGGAGACAGCCCAGGATCTCAAACCCAATAGCCTTGGGAAATGCTTCCCTGACCCCTGGCCCTGCTTCCAGTGTGGTCCCCCACAACCATCGATGAAGGGAACAACCATCCTCGTGATCACCAGTACCAGTGACCGAATCTCAGGCAGATACAGCCCAGATCTTTGGGAGTAAAAGCACCCCAACCCTCACCCCTAACCACTGGTTCTGCCTCCAGCCCAGTTCGGGTCCTGAAGTCATCATCCAGGGAATCCATATTTGTGCTACCCATCATCTGCTTTTCTAAAAATCTCTTCTGTCTTAGAATCAATACTAGTGGTAAGGGCTAGGCAACTGGGGTCAAGTGACTCGCCTGGTGTTACACAGCTGGAAAGTATCTGAAGCCAGATTTCAATTCAGGACTTCCTGCCTCCAGGCCTGGCTATTGACCCACTGAGTTACCTAGCTGCCCCCTTTGTCATCTCCTTTTTAGCAAGCCCAGTACTAAAGACCAGGAATGAAAGTTCTTGCCACCAAAATCCTTAGTGATGTCAAGTGAATCAAAACCAGAAATATAATTTTATCAGCAGAATTGTCTTCAAAGAAGAAACATAACTATCTGTTTTGCTGCAGATATCTCCAAATTATCTTGTCTATATGTTATTTGTACAGAGTTGTTAGCATATTGTCCTTCCTACTAGACTGTGAACTCTTTGAGAGCTGGGACTCTCTTTTGCCTTTCTTTGAATCTTTGAATCCCCAGTACTTAGCACAGTGCCTAGCACATAGTAGGTGCTTAACAAATGTTTGACTATTGACTGAATATATTGTTTCTCCATTATCCTAGTTTTTCATAGTGTTTTTCATATAGTTCACATATTTTTCACATAGTAGAGTGTCTAGGTGGCATAGTGGGTAGAGCCCAAAGCCTGGAGTCAGGAAGACCTGAATTCGAATTTGGCTTCAGACACATTAATTTTGTGATCCCAAGCAAGTCACTTAATCCCTGATTTCCTCAGTTTCCTCATCTGTAACATGAGCTGGAATAGGAAATGGCAAGCCTTTCCAGTACCTTTGCAAAAATAAAACCCCAAATAGAGTCACCAAGAGTCAGACAGTATTAAATAATAATACAATTTCACACAGTAAGCACATACTTATTATACATCTATCCATCCACTCACTAGGCTGACAAATAGGTCCATCACTCTCCCTCCCAGGCCTCCAACCCACCTCAGAATTTACTTTCTACTTTAAAGCTGCCATCCCTTCTTTGCTTTTCCATTCAGTCCTGGGACAAAGAAAAACCCAGTTAGGGATAAGGTCAGTGTCCCAATTGGGTAACTTCTTGCTGAAGGACTGGGCAAATCGTTTGACCTTTCTTAGTTTTGGTTTTCTTCTCTGTAAAAATGAGAGCTGGACTAAATTACCACCCCCCAACCTCTTCTCAGTCTTGTGATTCTCCAAATTAGTCCTCTCCCTGCCGGGGCTCACATCGCTGACACCTCCTCTCCACTCACAGAGGAACCCTGCATTGAAGGAGAAGTTGTGGGGGTTTTCTTCCATTCAGGGGTGGGATCTGAGTGGTGTGTCTTGCTCACAGAGCTAAAAATAGCACACCTGCTACCAATTGACAATCTGCCAAGAAAATTTTTCTCACATTGAAAGTGGCAAGCCTGAGGTCTCTGTATGTGAATGTGACAGCAAGACTTCCGTCTCTGGAGAGGAGAGGCAGAAGACCCATTTGTGAAAAAACAAATTATTGTATCAATTAGGCACAACAATGGTTGGGTTAATGGTAAGGGCAGCTGGGGTCAAGATGCTCCGAGGGCAAGTCAAATGTCTTGGCTTTCATCTATTAAAAATTCTCTCATTTCATGGGGCAGCTGGGTGGCTCAGTAGATTGATAGCCAGGCCCTGGGTTCAAATGTGATCTCAGATACTCCCTAGCTGTGTGACCCTGGGCAAGTCACTTAACCCCCATTGCCGAGCCCTTACTGCTCTTCTGCCTTAGAACCAGTACCCTGTATTGATTCTAAGACAGAAGATAAAGGTTTTAAAAAATCCTCTCATTTCATCAGTAACATCTTCCCAGGTCCTGAGAGCTTCTCATTCCCTGCTTCTCTTCACTTGACCCCAGAGGGCACCTCTATCCTTTTTTTCATACTGTTGTTCCATCTAAGATGCCTTTTTTCCTTCTCTCTGCCTCTCTAAAACCCATCTATCCTTCAAGGACTAACTCTAGCTTCACCTCTAGCCCAGAGTAATCTCTCTGCTCTGACTTCCACTAATATGTAAGGTCATTGTTGATCATGTACTTGTGGAATTTTTTTTCTATCAGCATTTTGGCTTCTCCTTAAAGATGTAAGCTCCTTGAGGGCAGGCACGCCATCTTCTCATTCTCTGAATGCTAGAATATAAAACTGGAGGGACTGTAAGATCATAGATTTGGAGTTGGTAGGAATGATCTAGGGATCATTTGTTCTAATCCACTTAGTTTCTGAAAACTAAGGCCCAGAGAAATTGAAAATATTTACCCAAAGTGATACAGTAGCAGAACTGGGATGGCAAGAACTCAGGTCCTCTGAATCCTCTCCTCTGCCATATTGCTGATTTCAGCACAGTATTTAGCCCAAGCATGGAGGGCTTCAGGATCAATAATAGAATGAATATCTACTAAACTCCTATCATGGGCTGAGCACTGTGATAGGGGTGGGGAAACAGAGACAAAAACGAAGCAGTCTCTGCCTTCAAAGAGGCATCTAAGCAATCGATAAACACCTGCTCAGCCAGCCAATTCATTCGTGTTTCAGCTCAAAGTCCAAGTGAATATATTAGGAGGATTTCACAGTTCTAGTTGGCAAACATGCCCTCGATGGGCAGCATCCTCCCAGCAGTGCTCCTCTGTGACCAGAGTTTGACATCCCAGTCACACATACAACATCCTCCCCAAAACTCCATGGCCCCAAATTAAGCCGCTCTGTTTCCCTCTCTAGCAATTAAGTCAAGACCAAACATGAGCCAACAATACCCAGTGCTATCCAGAGGTCGAACTAGGACTGCAGGAGCCAACACAGCAGGATGTGACTGCCAACAAAGTGATAACTGCCTTGGGCTGCCTTAACAGTGTCCAAACCCATGGAGGTTAAAGTTGCCCTGTTCTCTATGGAGTTCACACTCCAGTTCTGGGCATCACATCCTAAGAGACACTGACAACTGAGAGGATTCCCAAAAGGAAGTTACCAGGATGGTAAAAGACTTAGAAACAAAGTCATGCAAGGTCAGTCGAAGGAATTGAGATTTTTAACCTAGAGAAGAGAAAATTCATGGGGTGTGTGCATACATGTATATGTGGGGAAATTGTAGAATATGAAATCTACAAATATTTGAAAGGTTGTCCCATGAAAGGGGAAATAGATATTATAGAGATCAAAAGAAGATTTCATCTCAATAGAAATAGGAACTTCATAATAATTAGAACTGCTTAACAATGGTGTCAGCTGCCTTGTGAGGTAGTGAGCTCACTGTCACTGGAGGTACTAAAATAGAAGAGAAATGACCACTTGGCAGGTAGCATTTTAAGGGAAATTTCTGAACTGAATTAAGTTTGCAATTCTGTCGATTCAACAAATAGCTTTTGAATATTTACTTTGTATAAAGTAAGGAGGTAGAATGGCCTAGGGAACATTGGTTGGTCTTCCAGACAGGAAGACATAGATTTAAGGCTTGCCTCAAATATATACTGGGCAGCCCTGGGCAAGTCACTTAACCTCTCAATTCTTTAAGACTTATAAGTTGCATACTTGGCTCTAATATTCATCGGGAGGTGGAGTTTCCTCACCAGGAGGTTCTTATGCCAATAAAATTACAGCTCCAATGACTCTATCATTGCTAGGCCCCAAAGAGATTAGAGAAAGAGGAAAAAGTTGTCAGTGCACAAACATATCTAGAGCAGCTCCTCTGACCAGAAAAAAAAATAACATGGGAACTAAGGGCAGGAACATCTGATGGGCAATGGCTGAGAAAACCTGGCATATGAATGTAACTGAACATCATAGTGCTATAAGAAATGAAGGGAAAGAACAATCCAAAGAAACATTGAAAGAGTTGTATGAACTGATGCAGAATGTAAGATTTAAATTAATGTCCAATATTTCAAGTATCATATTTTATAAAGTTTATTATCTAACAAAATAGAACCACATGACTAGTTTGTCTAACTTCTCAAAAAGCCCACTCCACCAAAACTACAACAGGAAGAGAGAGAAAGATGGAATTCCACAGAATTTATATCATGCCTACGTCAGCATATAATGACAGGAAGAGAGTGGGGTGCTGGGAATCATAGTTTTTTCTCATTTTTTTTAGGGTAACAGATTCTAATTACACAATTCACCCCAGTATCCTTTGGGAGGCTAGTCTCCCCAATGGATCATATAAACATAATATTGCAATAATTTGGGGATAGAAGGAAAAGAGAACAAAACCAATGATTGTTAAAAGTTCTTTTTTCTCTCTTATAGTATGGCAACTTCCTGTAGTCCTAGCTGATAATGGGTAAATGCAATATTACTGCATTTTTTCCTACAGACATGTGAGACATAAATTACTTTAATTGGACTCTAAAACAAGGACCTGCTATGAATTTATTCTTGTTTACTCAGAAATTTTATATACATAGATTTTATTTTTTTCCATAAAATTTAATTTCTCTCTTTTGTTTTTTTTAAATATTTTTGGTTTTTCTTTTGATAATGGACTCATACACCCCATAACTCAAACATGTATTCTGAGTTGATCCAGGTGTTGGTCAACAACCTCCTCAGAGGGGATTGTATTTTTCATAAAATCCACAATTAAAAATTTTGTATGAGAAAAAATTTCAGGGAAAGAAGCTTGCTAACTCCTTGAATCCAAGAAATGAACTATTTAGATAAAGATGCCTGCAGAAACCTACACTGCATCAGAAGATCCAGAATAGAACCAGAATAGAACTTTGGGATGCAACTGATTGAACTGAAAGAGTTCAAACATATTTATTTTGAATGTACACTTTTATGTCAAAAGGGATTACCCCCAATTGGCTTTTTGCCAATGCAACTACCAAACAACATTGGCTTTGCACTCTCTCTCTCTCTCTCTCTCTCTCTCTCTCTCTCTCTCTCTCTCTCTCTCTCTCTCTCTATCTCTTTCTCTCTCTCTCTCCCTCTCCCTCTCTCTGTCTCTCTCTCTTTCTCCCTCTCTCTGTCTCTCTGTCTCTCTCTCTCTCTCTCTCTGTGTCTCTCTCTTATTTCCCTTTTATCTCTATTGTAGTTTCCTCTTAGAAGATGCAGTGTTGTATGCACTTGTTATTAGAAGATATTTAGGGGTACAAGATGATTATATACAAATGATCCATTGGGAAGCCTAGTCTCCCAAAGGATCACAGGGGATTAAGATGGGATTAACTCTCCCCTGCCCACTTTGAGATTTAATCACCAGAAACCAATATACCCCCACTTTAAACTTAAATGGGGGGAGGTCTGAAACCCATGTGCTATAAAAGTAGGTGACAACTCAGAAATGACTGACTGCCCCCTAGGCAGTCCTTAGCAAAGTTATAAACTGCAATTGGTCCACATAAAGTGAAAGAAGGCACAGGAAGTAACACAAAGAAGGGTCTTTAAAAGTAGTTGTAACTTCCTATAGAGGCCTTGGAGTGCTTTTTGAGGCTGTGAAGACTGGTGGAGGACCTGGGATTGGTGAGGCAGCTCTTGGATATTCCTTTTAGGACTGCCACATGGGTGAGTAAAAAGGCTGACTCCTTTCCTGGCTCTTGGAGGGACTAACATCCAGAGAGACCCCCTCCCCTATCTTGGAGGAGGAGGCTGCATGGCTGGAACCCTTGCTTAATTTACCCCTAGGCCTTCTGGCTGAGGCCTTTGGGGCCCTAATGGAGGAAAGCCTGGGCCAGAGTAAATAGACTAGCTCATTAAGCTACATTTCTTACTCTGTCCTCTTTCTCATTTCTCTACTTTCCCTCTTTCCCTCTATTTTATAAATAAACTGCTATAAAAGTCATTTTTACTTGAGATCTATTAATTTCAGTGACCACACTCATATATTTAGGCCAATCTTAATTTTTTAACCCTTACAAGAGAGAAGTGAGTATAACCAAGAGAACCATTTATTCTATAAAATCAATATTATAAAAATAAACAATTTTGAAAAACTCAAGAACTCTGATCAATCAAGTTATTAGCCATGAATCTAGAAAACAGATGAGGGAAAAAATCTGCCTACTCCTTGACAAAGAGATGATGGAATAATAAGAAGAAATATATTTTTATACTAGACCAAGGTGGAAACATTGCTTGACAGCTTCACTAGACTGTGCTTATGCAATATAAATATTCCTTCCTTCCTTTCTCTTTTTTCTCTTCTTTCTTTACCTATTTCTTTCTTTTTCTTCCTTTCTCTCTCTCCTTTCCTCCCTTCTTTCCTTCTTCTTTTCCTCGCCTATGCAAACCCTAGTCTTCTGTCATACTGGTCTATTTTTTGCTACTTAATCACGTAATGTAAAGTCTGGCTTCCACAACTTAACTACTTGACATTTCTTTCCATTTAGCCAAACCTTATCCATTACCCATCATTCAGAGCTCACTCTATTTCCTGACTCTGCCATGAAAGCTTATCTATACCAATAAAATCATAGGTCTCTAACCATTCTCTCTCTGTGGCCTATTGTTGGGCAGCTAGATAGCAGAGGAGATACAATGCCAAACCTGGAGTCAAGAAGATCTGAATTCAAATCCAGCCACAGATTAGGTGTGACCCTGACTAAACCATTTAACCCTATTTCTCTTGGTTCCTCATCAATAAAATGAATTGGAGAGGGAAATGGCAAACCACTCCAGTATTTTTGCCAAGAAATCCCCAAATGGGAAGAGCTGGACATGATTGACCAACATCTTATTATTATTATAAAAGCAAAGGAAACATAAAATTAGGTTCTTTAGAAAAATATGAGGAAAGAAAGAGTACATTGAGCTGGGGGTAAGAGAGGAGAACAGGGAAAGCTTCAGCAACTAACTGCCCATACTCCAAATAAAATTACCTCAAATATATTGATGTTCAGATTTTATTTATGCTGCACACAGTTTATTGTCCAGGCTTTCAAGTAAAGCAGACTCATCAAAGTTAATGTTTCTTACCATTGTATGTTCACTGAACAGCAGGAACCTATTCTGAGAACCATGCCTTCATCAGGATGACCTCCCATCAGTTGTAATTAGTTTTCTCTAGCCCTAATTCCCCAGGGCTTTGTCCTCCTTGGGTTTGGTTCATTTCTCCCTGGTTTAGAATATTGCTAGTAGAATAGCCAACAAGGAGACTGGGATTAAGGAAATGGGGAGATAAAAAACAAGGTCTTGGGGAAAGGATCCTAGAAAAAGCCACATGGGAAACTGAAAGAATTTTAAGTTTTGACCCCAAAGTCTTGATTTTTAACCTGAGCATTTTTCATTTGATAGCTGGGTGACTTCAGATGGGACATAGCCTCTCTGGACCTCCTTTTTCACCTCTGAAATGAAGGGATTGGATTAGATGGTCTCAAAGGGGCTTCCTAACAATACAAATTCCATAATGTACTAGATTATGCCAGAATAAGGACTAAGGAGAGGCCCAAGGAAAGGCAGCAAGGGAAGTGACTAGCAGGGCTGGAGATGCTAACACAGATTATAGAGATGGAAGTAGAATTTATTTCAATATATACTGCACCAAGTATCTAATATATACATTATTTGAATTTGCACTGCATATACCATTAGGCTAGAAATTGTTGTGCAGGAATTTTTTCTGTTGTTTCTGACTCTTCTTGACCCCATTTGGGGTTTTTTTGGTAAAGATACTGTCGTGGTTTACCATTTTCTTCTCCAGCTCATTTTACAGATGAGAAAACTGAGGCAAACTTACTTGCTTGAGGGTCACACAGCTAGGAAGTATCTGAGGCCAGATTTGAATTCAGGAAGAGAAGTCTTCCTGACTCCAGGCCCAGCACGCTTTCTATTGCATGCATCATCTAGCTGTCCATTGGGCTGAAACCAATGACCATATTTTACATAATTATAACTTCTAATAGTGTGAATTCAAATACATTCAACTACTTTGCAGGATTCATTATCCTCACTGCCCAGGACCTAGCTGTGCAGATAGCCTTGTGCTAAATGCTAGAGGGAGAAGATCATATAATATTAATAAGATCTGATTCCTACTCTAAGTGACAAGTTAAGGTCACAAACTGCTATGATACAAATCAGAATATAGCAAACACATAGAAAAGAAATAAAGAAGATGACATGGTGATTTACAGAGGGGAAAGATCTCTTCCAGCTGGGGGCTTGAGGGAAACTTCATAGAGGTGCCGAGGCTGAATCTTGAAGAATGGGAAGAATTGGTATGGAGGAAGGAAGCAAGATTGGCCCAAGGAAATGGAGACTTCAAGAGGAAAGGCATGGAGTATGAGCAGAGTTTGAAAAGTTCACAGGAGACCAGTCTAGCTCAGTCCTAATATTTGTAGGTGTAAACCTTAAAATTTCTTAGACTTATGAATGTTAGAAAATTCCCCATTGGGAAATTTCATACTTGAAAAAAATTTCCTACTGATAGTAAGAACTCTATTGGAATATGAAACTCCCTGGCATGGGAGGATCTTTCTCCTCCCTACTTAAGACTACTTTAGGACAGAAGCCTTTTGCTAAACAATGGAAAGGGCTTTGACCTATGCTTAAGCATAGAACAGGAAGTTCTTTGAGTCATGATTGATTTTAGAATTGATACAATAGAGATACTTGGAATGACAGAACCAGGTCTTGGAAACTACAATCTCCACCCTACTCAGAGTAACAGGATTTAGGAAGGGCTGCAGCAAAGATCAAGATTTAATTATTTGAGAATATGACCTTCAACAGACATGTGCAAAGGGGACAGACCTCTGGGTGGTCCTGGGTTAAGCGAGAGCCACCATTGGCACAGGGGAGACATCGACAGTGATTGGTAGATGTGAGAACTGAGGGGAGGGGACTTAGATTTTTTGCTTAAAGATAGCGGGGTCTGAGGACTGAGAGGGGGTTGATGCTCTGAAGGAGGTCTGAGAGGAGAGAGGTCCTGGAGGGAGAGCTCCTGGAGAGGTCTTGAAGGAGGCTGTGGAAGGAGAACTCAGGAGGAGTCAGGAGGAGAATTCTCTGGAACATTTCTTGAAAGGAGGCTCTCTTGAAGGTGGAGCCTGAGGTTGGCATGAGAAGCCTTACCTAGAGAGATCTTGGGTGAGTGATAAAACCAACTGACTGATTTATCTCTTAGGACTGAGGTCTAGGCCTTATTGGATTGAGGCCCTTCATTCTTATTCCTTTCTTACTTTCTCTCTTTTTCTATTGATTAATCAGTGTATTATAAATTAAATTTCTCTATAAAACCCAGTTGGCTTGGGCATATTCATAAATTGGGAATATATTCCCTGGCGACCATCTTATATTTATATAAAACCAAGACACAGTAGAAAACATATTTCAGTGGTCATAATTGTTATATATTTCCCTTGCTCCCAAACATTTTAATTATCACATTTTATGGCTCCCACTCTCTTATCTACAACTATTTAATGCTCAAAACTATTTTAAATCTAACATAGGGAAGGAACAAGACAGAGGTTGAAGCAGGTCTGGAAGGGCTCTTCTGGTGATGCCAGGCTGAGGAATTTGGACTTTATCCTGCGGGAAATCAGATGCCATTGACAGTTCTGGAGACGAGGGTGACATGATGAGAGCTGGGTATGTGGAAGAGTAATTATTATATAATTATAACATATAATAATCATCATAATAATAAATTATCAATGTGAAGGGTTGTTTTTGATAACAATTTTTTATGGTATAAATGTATCTGAATTTTTCAAGTCTCTTTCATGTACATTAGTTTCTTGCAGTCTCTCTTATAAATACTTATTCATGTGGTACAGTGGAAAGAGCTCTGGATTAGGCATCAGAAGACCTGCGTTTTAGTCCTGGTGTTGCCACTAACTCACTGTGTGATCAGGAGCAAGTTGCTTCCTTTTCTTTTGTCTCAGTTTACCTATCTGTCTGATGGTTAACAATGAACTGAAATGCATTAATGAGGAGATGATGAATACCAAAATGAATTTAAATCATCAGACTTCAAAATTGGCAGGGCTGTTGCATGGAAAATGAATTCTTTTTTTTTTTTTTGCTTGACCCAGAGGGCATAACTAAAATCAAAAAGGGAACTTTATGCAGTGAGGTAGAAGGACACTATTTAAGGTTCAAGAATATGAGTTCAAATCTAGGCTCTTCAATTTACTACCCATATGAACTTGATGAATCCCCTTTGCCTCTCTGTGCCTCTATTTCCACATCTGTAAAATAAAGGGATAGAGAATTAGACTAAAAAATCTTTAAGGTCCCTCTAAATCCCTAAATCTTATCATGCAAAAGGTAGAAGCTACATGAGAGCAGCTTTCAGCTTGACACAATGAACACTTCCTAACAATTAGAATTGTCCAAAAATAGGCTTGGCTATCTTGTAAGGTAGTACATGTCCTGTGCCTGGAGGTCATAAATCAAAGGCTAGATCAGTGGTGGTGAAACTTTTAGAGACCGAGTGCCCAATTTGCAACCCTCATGCTATATCTGAGCTTCCCACCTTACCCCAGACAGGAGCAGGTGATGGGAGAAATGTCCTCAGGCATACATGGGAAGGGAAAAGAAAGAAGCCCCCTCCAGCATGTGCCAGCACATGTACCATAGGCTCACCAACATGGGACTACATGATAACTTGTTGGTGAGGTTGTAAAAAGGATTCACAAATTGGGTGATAATTAGATGAATTTCTGACTCTTGGAGAAATTCATTGCCTTTTCTTTCTTTTTAAATTAAATTAACCTAATATTAATTAATTTTTTGCTCTTCAGTATTTTTTCCAATCACATGAAAAAAATGTTTGACATTTGTTTTCTAACATTTTTCTTTTTTTAAAAAAAGAAAATTTATTTTTCCCTGGAAAATGTTCAATGAACATAAACATAAAGAAGAAAAGACTATATATGAAGTAACAAATCCATTAAATGTTGTATACACACACACACACACACACACACACACACACACGCGCGCGCGCGCGCACACACACACACACAGAGGCATCTAGGTAGTACAGCGGATAAAACACCAGGCCTAGAGTTGGAAGGATTTGGGTTTGAATGTAACTTCAGATATTTCTTTGCTGTGTAACTCTGGGTAAGTCACTTAACCCCAGTTTCCTAGCCCTTACCCAATTGTGCCTTGGAATTGATACTTACATCAATTCTAATACAGAAGGTAATGGTTTAAAAGGAATATATACATATATATACACACACACACATACATACACATAATTCTAACTGTATTTTTTGTGTGTATAAAAAAACTTTTTTTTCAAGCAAATGATTAGTTTTATCTTCTCTGATGATCTCTCTCCAGAGTTTGGTCAGTAATTCTTCTAGTTGTGAAAGATAAACCTTTCACTTTTGTTTACAGAAGAATTTTTTATATCTAGGTCATGCATCCATTTGAAACTTATTATGGTATATAGTATGACATGTTGATCTAAGCCTAATTTCTTTCAGGCTGCTTTGCAATTTTCCCAGTGGTTTTTTCCAAATTGTGAGTCTTTACCCAAGTAGTTTATGACCTCAATTTTACTGAGCATTACATTAAAATGTCTGATAGCTTCTGGATTTTGTATATCTAACCTATTTCGATGATCATCTTTTCTATTTTTTAATCAGTACCAAATAGTTTTGATAACTACTACACTTTATATTTCTAGGTCTCCTTCATCCGATCTTTTTTTTTTCATTATTTCCCTCCAGATTCTTTGCCTTTTTAGATGAGTATTGTTATAATTTTATCTAGTTCACTGATGTAGTTTCATTAGTATAACCCTGAATCTATTACTTGAATTAGATAGTAGTATTATTTTGTTATGTCAGCACAGTATAACTTTGAGCAATTAATTCCTAACCAAATATTTGTTTTCCTTTATTTTAGTTAAGAGTGTTTCATAGTTGTTGTAAATATAATTCTTATGTGTGCCTTGAGTGGACTTCTAAATAATTTATGCATTCTCTAGCAATTTCAAATGCAATTTCTGATACTATCACTTTTTAAAATTTATTTTATATCATGTTACTTTATTAAAGCAGTTATTTTTTCCATTAATTTTTAGCTGAATCTCTAGATTCTCTAAATTAACCATCATGCCATCTGCAAAAAATAATTTTTGTTTCTTTTATGTTTTTGCTTATTCTCTAAGTTTTTCTAATTTATATAAGCATTATTTCTAGAACTATATCAAATAATAGTGATTACACTGGCAATCTCTGCTTTACTCTTAATCTTACCAGAAAGGAATCTAGTGTTGGGGGTTTTTTTACATGATAATTGATACTAGCTCTTGCTTTTAAATAGTTTACCACATTACAGAAAAACTCATTTTCCCAATTTATTGTGCTTTTTAGCATAAAAGGATATTGCATTTTGTCAAAATTTTAAAAAATCTGTTCATATTATAGTGATTTTAAAATTGTTATTAATATAGCCTTTTACATTCATATTTTTCCTAATATTGAACCAACCCTTTAATGCCAGCATGAATTCAATCTGGTCACAGTATATAATCTTTTCAAAATTTTACTTAAGCCTCTGCTAATATTTTGTTAAATATTTTTACATTGATATTTATTAGAGATATTTATTTATATATTACCATCATTATTACTATCATTATCATTACATGATGATATCCTTATTATTATCATTTTTACATGATATAATCATTATTATTGCTATCATTATCATTATACCATCATTACTATTATTATCATCATTATTACTATCATTATTATCATTTTTATTGGCCACCATTGATAGTTGGTGAGAATAATTCCTATGAGTGAGATCACCACTCCATAGAAGTGTAAGATTGAGGGTGGCAAGGCACAGAGAATACTGAAATGGTCCCAAGGCTTAGGCATCACACACACACACACACACACACACACACACACACACACACACACACAAACTTAGTAGTAAGGAAATACAGATGGAGAGATTACACATTTAAGTGTAATTATAGCAAGTCCCCCCACGGCTAGATAATGAAACCAACAAGGGTAATTTATAGGCCTCTGGGAGTAAGACAGGCATGGGCTTTTTTTCTATACTCTTAAAATTGTCTGGATGAATGGATGGATGATATCCTGTGGAAAAGAAGAACACATAGCAAGAACAGCTGCCCTTACCAGCAATCAGGAAGTCACCTAACCTTTGTCCATCCCATTTTCCTCATCTGTAACAAAGGGACAATAATAGCATCTACCTGCTAGCTAAGAAGAACTAAGGTAATATTTATAAAGTGCTTTGCAAACTTTAAGGAGCGATATAAATGTTAGCTGCTATTATATTCATTTCATATTTTTTATGTGTTTGGGGGAAGTGATACCCAAACAAAAAATAACATCCTTTATTCCAACTGTCATTGCTACCTGAAATTCTGCTGAGTACCTAATTCCTTTAAGTTTTCTTTTCTCTAGACTAACAATTGGCCAACTACCTTTTATTAATCACTTGCTAGTCAGTGGGATACAAAAAACAAAAAATACAATCTCTACCATCAAGGAGCTTACATTCTAATCAGAGAGACAACATGTACATATATAGAGAGAAAGGAGATTCATAAAGAACAGATGTCCTAGTAGCTGGGATATCTCTGGGAAGTATTAACAGGGGAAGCTGGGGTCAGTAACTGATACCTTGGTATGAATCAAACAACCGGTAAGCCTTTATTTGTTTACTTCTGGGAATACAAAATAAATAGGAAACAATCCTTGCCCTCAGAGAGCTTATATTCTAACTGATTGGCTTAAGGAAATTGAGAAGAGGACTCTATAGAATAACTTGAATAGGCTTTGATAGAACTAACTAGAGAAAATGATGAAATTATAGGATTTAGAACTGAAAGGGACCTTAGGTATCCCCTTGTTTAATCCCTTCATTTTATAGCAAAGGAAGATGAAGTCTAGAGAAATTTAATGACAAAGGACAAATTTGTCTATTGTGTTCCTTCATACACAAATACCCACACCCTGTAGGAATTCTGAAGAACACAGTATTCTTTTACTTGATCCTTCTAAGTCATACCCATCTCTCTATCCTTGATGAGTTTTCCATCTTGCCAGCTTCTCTCTTGGTGGCCTTTAGGAACAGGTGCACCTAGTCCAAGGTTCTCCCTGCTCAAAGAATCCATAGTTTTCCCCATTTCCTCTTCAATGCTCTCTGAATAAGTAATTAACATGGATAATAAAAGTGCTGTTAAAACACCCAGCTACCTGAAGGGAGGGAAAAACTATAATTAACTCTTTCTTGGGGATCTCACAGCCCTATTTAGCAGGCTCCAGGGATTTCTCGTTGTTCCCACAGAGCTTTGGAAAAGATGGTGGGATGGAAAGGGCAGACAACACCTTCCCATTATGGGGAAGTTAATGTACAAATGACTGGCTCTCAAATGAAATGGTCTCTCTTTTGGAGGCTCTTTTTACCAGGGACCCTGAAGAGAAAATGGCAGATACAGTGGAACGAACCTGAGTTCTAGTCCCTGCTTTGTCACTAAGGCTCCAGGGATTTCTTGTTGTTCCCACAGAACTTTGGAGAAGATGGTGGGATGGAAAGGGCAGACAACACCTTCCCATTATAGGGAAGTTAATGTACAAATTACTGGCTCTCAAATGAAATGGTCTCTCTTTTGGAGGCTCTTTTTACCAGGGACCCTGAAGAGAAAATGGCAGATACAGTGGAACGAACCTGAGTTCTAGTCCCTGCTTTGTCACTAAGGCTCCAGGGATTTCTTGTTGTTCCCACAGAACTTTGGAGAAGATGGTGGGATGGAAAGGGCAGACAACACCTTCCCATTATAGGGAAGTTAATGTACAAATTACTGGCTCTCAAATGAAATGGTCTCTCTTTTGGAGGCTCTTTTTACCAGGGACCCTGAAGAGAAAATGGCAGATACAGTGGAACGAACCTGAGTTCTAGTCCCTGCTTTGTCACTAATTTGACTTTGGGCATATCACTCTCTGGACCTCAGTTTTCTCCTTTGTCAAATGAAAGGAATGGGACAGATCAGTTCTGAGATCTTCTTTTAAATTTTATACACCTGAGATTCCTTGAGAACCCTGGGAAGAAAAGTCTTTTGGAAATATGACTTCCCCTATATCATTTCATCATTCATTGACTTCCCCTCTCAAAATCAGCCAACTTTGTAGAGACATCTCCTAGAGAGAGTGGTGCTGGTCACTTGCCTTGTGATCTCTAGAGTGGAACAGGGATATTCAAAATAGATAATGAGAGCTGATAGTTAAATTTTCAGGGTGAGCATTTGCATTTCAGAAATCAGCAAACATTACAAATCAAGGCTTGATTCATTATTTGTTGACTGTCTACACGGAAAAAAATGTAATGTAGGACAAAGTATGTGTACATATATGTAATACACACATACAAATGCATACAAACATATATTATATATGAAGAATTATATGTATGTATGCATGTATATACAGAACAGATAAATTTTATATGAAATTTATATACAAAATATATACAAAAAGAATTCAACATAGTTTGGAGAGGGAGGATACCAGTAGCCCACAAATCAGGGCTTAAAGATTGCTATTGTTTTGGTGAGGAGAGAGTAAAGTAGACAGCATTTAAGTACAGATATCCTTTTTTACATCTTGACTTTCCTCATCATGATTTTGATGTAGCATAAGAAATTAAATGAGTATTTGGGGGAGTTTTACTGAAGCCTCAAATGATAGGCAAAGGCTATCAAATGACATGGAAAAAACTGTAGAAACTCAGAAATGCAATGTATAGTCAACATATTTTATCTTTTAATATCATAAACATACACAATTTCTTTCTGAATAGGAGAAGAACATGGTCAGACCTGTGGTTTGAGAAGATCCTGTCAGCAGGTGGAGGATGGATTAGAATGGGAAGAGGCAATAGTCCAGGTGAGTACCTGCACCAGGGGAGGGGTGGTGTCAGGGGAGAATCTTCCCAAGGCTGAATCACCAGCACTTGGCAACAGATTGGATATGGGAGGTGGTAAAAGAGAACGAAGAGTTAAAGATGACACCTGGATTGGGAGCCTAGGGAGCTGGGAGGATAGGGGTGCCCTTGACACAAACAGGAAAGTTAGGAAAGGGGAAGAAAAGAGTTGCCCCTTCCTTTGCCTACTTTCCACTGTTCCTTAGCACTGTATCTATTCCCTCTATTGATTATCTCCATTCATCCCATTTGGTCTGTACATGATAGTTTGCATGTTATCTTTCCCATTAGACTGTGAGCTCCTTGAGAGCAAGGACTGACTGTCTTTTGCCTTTTTCTTAAACTCTTAGCATAGGGCATGGCACATAATAGGTATTTAATGAATGTATGCTGACTGTAATAATTAAAATGGGTTTGACAAATATAAAAAATTTTTAAATTGTGGTCATCATTTATAATAATTAAATATTAAGTCATGAGACTGTTAGTAGCGTTAGTAGTTTTATTATAGCAAAATAGTGATAGTAAGAAAGGGAAATGTAGGAAGGAAGTAGAAAATATTGCCTAGCTAAGAATACCCCAAGTCCGGGTCCAAGTGTCTCTAGACCATGAATGTGAATCCAAATGTGAATCTCACCAGCCCGGGAGAGTGTCTCCAGCTAGGCATTTCAACCACCAAAGACTGAAGCCAAAGAGGCTGAGTCACAAAGGGAAGTCTCTCATACCAAGGAGGCAAGAGTCTCACCCAAGTAAGTGTTCCTCTCCAGCCCGAGTCTCCAATGAAAAAAGCTGAATCTTCACCGGAATCCAAAGTCCAAGTCAGGAAGCCAAAATCCGAAGCCTCAAAAGAACCTTCTCCAGAGCTCACACCCATGGGGCAAAAGACCACATAATCCCCCACAGGATTCCAGAGGGTCCCATTTATATGCAGTTTTCTCTATCCATCAGCTCTCCTCATCATATCATCATCACATCTCAGGAATCAGTCTCCTAATTTGCCTAGCACTGTCTGTGGTCTTTTAGGGTATGAACTTCCTTTTCTAATAAAAGGCTCTTGCTAACTAAGTGTTGATGCCTAAGAGTGAAAGGGGTAGTGGGTGGGGGACTCCAAGTTCTTGATTGATTAATGTAAAACAAAAAGAGTTTAAATTCTCTTCCACATGACTTACTAGCAAACTAGTGTGGGCAGGCAGGCCTTACCCAAATCATCCTGGCTTCCTTTTCTCTTTAACCCTATTATCTTAGTGAAATTGGATTTCCTCTTTCCTCCTAGAACCAAGAAAACAATAAATTAGTAAAGGGCCTTACTATTTGAGGATTATGAAAACTCAGCACTGGAAAGGGAACTTGGAGGTGATCTAGACTCATATGACATATGAAATCTCTCTAAGGCAAGGGTCTTTTATGTCATTCAGAGATACCTAAGATATCCATGAAAAAAATTTCAGGTGGTCTCTGAACTTATTTGTGCATAAAATTTACATCTTTAGACTTGACTTAACTCTGACAGAAATTTTGGACAGTCAGGTGGCGCAGTGGAGCACTGGGCCTGGAGTCTGGAAGACTAATCTTTCTGAGTTCAAATCTGGCCTCACTAGCTATGTGGACCAAGGTAACTCACTTAATCATGTTACCTCACTAGCTAGGTGAACCAAGGTAACTCACTTAATCATGTTTCCTCAGTTTCCTCATCTATAAAATGAACTGGAGAAGGAAATGGTAAACCACTCTAGTATCTTTGTCAAGAAAACCTCAAATGGGTTCATGAAGTCAGCCATCTTTAAAAAATGACTGAACAACCAAAAACTGAAATTTAGCATTTTTCTTGATTATGAGTTTTTTCAAGAAAAATTATTCAGAGGAGCGATGTACAGACTTCTCTAGAATTCTCAAAGTTTCTATGACACAAAAAGGTTGGAGACCCATGGTCCTTTGCCTCTCTGATGAGATCATCTAGCCTTTCCTTGGATAATCAGAGTGGAGGCAATGTCCCACATCCCAAATCTTAGGTTGCACTAAGGAAATTCTTCCTCTTATTGATCTAACACCATATTCGAGGAAGGGCAATGATAAACTAGAATATTCAGTAGTGGACAGTCAGGATGGAGAAGGTTCTTAAGACCATGTCAAATAAAAATTGGATGAAGGACCTGGTAATGTTTGACCAGGGAATGAAGGTTGGAGTTGGAAGAGAGGAGGGCATGACAGTCATATTCAAGTATTTAAAGGATTGGCATGAAGAAGATTAATCTTGGCTCTGCCTGGCCCCAGAGGACAGAACTAGGAGCATTGATTGGAAGTCACAAAGAGATAAATTTAGCCTCGGTATCAGGAGACACTGTTTAATGATTAGTGCTGTCCCAAAGTGGGATGGGCTGACTAAGGAGATAACAAATTTCTCCTCATTAGAAGCCTTCAAGCAGAGATTGGTTGGCCAGTTATTAAGTATGCTCTAGTGGGTATTCCATTGCAGCATGGATGAGACTAGAGAACTGCTGAGGTCCTCTCTAACTAAAAGATTCTATGATTGATTCTGGCATGGGCTTCTCTATTGGTTCTCATTCTAACCACTGGAACCACAAAGAGTATATTTCTTCTCTACTCGGGATGGTCTTCCTCACTAGAAATTAGTGCTTTAAGTGTTCTCTGATCTAGGCTTTATGTCCCCAGCTCCACCACCAATTCCTCACAGGATAAGCTTTTGAATCCTCCTTCCTATCTTAGTCACTCTCCTCTGGACACAGCACAGTCTGTCTATCTTCAGCAAAAATAAAGTACTCAGTCCTGAAGAGAGAATTCCACATGTGATCTGACCAAGGTAAGCTTGATAGTAGAGCAGGACTATTATCCCTCTCACTCCAGTTATCATGTTTCTGTTCATGCAGCCTGAGTTAGCTTCATTGGCTGCCTATTAAAATGAGCCAAGTCAACAAATATTTATTAGGCATTCACTATTGTATTAGATGGTTGTTCCTTTATAGATTATGGTAATAAAGAATCAGATTAGCCTCCCTCCTCCCTTTGTCTCCCACCTTCCCTTCTCCCTCCCATTTCAGTTAATCTCTTCAGTTGGTGTCAAACTGGGATTCAGTTCTGAGTAAGTTGCATGATATATCTAATAGATAACTCACTCTTTAAGTGGTTAGAACAAGGGGTTTATTTAAGAAAGGGGAAGGAAAAGGAAATTTGATAGGAGAGAGGGTTTAGGGTTTCCCTGATCTTAAATAATCTTAAATTGAGAAATAAAATTATAGAGTCTTGGATGAGGGATGTGGCTAACAGGTTTGAGGATCTTTGAGTCATTTCTTGTTAAGGTAGAGAGAAAAAATCATTCCAACAAGGAAAGAATCTTCTCAGTCCTTCCTCCTTCAGGTGTCAGGAAAAAGATTTTTAGCAGTTTGAGTGTTTTTCTCAACTGCCTCCTCCAGGTCACATTCTCCTTTGGAATGCTACTTGATGGACAGCTCTGCAAACGTCCATCCATTGCCTCTGTTTGCAGATTTTCTTCAATTTACTCTTTCACATTATGTGGCAGGCTCTGTGCTAAGTGATGAAGATAAAAAAGAATAGCCGAAAACTAAATTTAAACAAAACAAAAAATAAGCAACAACAACTCAAAAAGTTCTTGCCTTCAAGGAGCCTGTAACTGGGGAAAACAATATTCAAACAATTATGTCCATTCAAGATATACAAGATAAGGTGAAAGTAATCTCAGAGGGAAGGTAGCTATAACTCCATGCTTATTCGCATATTATTCCTTAAATTTTTGTCATTGGTACCTTCTCAGTTACCTCACACTTACTAATCATGGGTAGCCCCTAAGGCTTTATCCTGAACTCTCTTTTCCTTCTCTATGACTTCACTTGGTTATCACATCAGTTCCTTGGACTTAATTATTATCTCTCTGCTGATGATTTGCAAATTTACTTCTTTACTAATTTACTAATCTCTCTGTTGAGTTCCAGTTTTGTATTTCTAATGGCCTTTCAGATATTTTGAAATGGTTATATTCAAAACTCAATATGTCCAAAACTAAGCATTATCTTTCCCCCATATGATCTTCAAGACACCTATTACTGTTGAGGCTTCACCACCTTGCCAGTCCCTTAGGCTTACAACCTAGGTGTCATCCTCAACTTCTAACTATCTTAATCTCCCACCCCATATCCAATCTGTTGCCAAATCCTGTCAATTTCACCTTTGTAAGATCTTTTGAGTTCATCTCCATCTTTCCTCTGATATTGCTATCACCCCAGTATGGAACCTTATAGCCTAGACTTTTGCATTATCTTGATGGTTGGTCTGCCTGCCCCAAGTCTCTCTCCCTCCAACCTGTTCTTCACTTCCCCACTGTAGTCAAGAGAAATGGTCAAAAAGCAGAGAAAATATGAAAGGAAATTAAAATGGACCAAAGAGAAGCAGATAGAACCATCATGATCCAGCAGGGGAAAAATTCCATGGAATTCCAAAGAAGATTCAAAGGAGAAAACTGTTGGCCAGAACTAGGTCTGGTCACTACACTTCTAACTTCTCTCATTGACTCTCTCACCAGAAACTCTGATCAGAGCTAGGGAGCAGAGTTGGTTTTTCATATACCTTTTCCTACCTGGCTTGTTGCTGAAGAAGTATTGAGAGAGGGGCCTCAAAGTGCTAGGAACAGGAAACCAGCTGCTGGAGGGGGCTGATTAAAGATTAAACCTTTGTTGTTGAAGATCATCCTGAATCATCATTTTACTCTTGAAAGACTGTTTGATCTCTCATCAAATATAGCTATAGAAAAGATGGGATAGGGTCTCCCCAGTCCCTCTGTCCTACCTTTCCCCCTTTTATCTTTCTTTCCCCAGAAACAAATTAGCCATTTAGTATTCCAAAGACTATCTCTGAAGTTTGTAATAAGAGGGAAGATTCAAAGTTCAAACAGAAGAAAGTTGGGAGGGGTTTGAGTCACTCTTGGTCAAGTCCAGACTCCATTAATCTTAGTGGGGAAAGAGGAAGTGGCTACACTTTAATCAGCCCCCTCTAGCAGCTGGTTTCCTGTTTCTAGCATTTTGAGGCCCCCTCTCTCAATCTGACTATTACACCACCAAAGTGATTTTCCTAAAGAAAGGTCCAACCGTATTATCCCTCTACTTAATCCCTTTCCCTGTCAGGATCAAATATGAAATCCTCAGTCTGGCATCCAAAGCCTTCCTAACCTAGTCCTCTCCTTTCTTTCCAGTCTTCTGACACTTTACTCCCCATCATGTACACTGGTCTTTTGGCTGTTTCATGAACAAGACCTGCATCTCCCAATTCTGGAAATTTTCTACACTGTCTCTCATGCCTGGAATGGGTTCCTTCTTTATCTTGGCTTCCTGACTTCCTTAAAGTCTCAACTAAAATTCCATCTTCTATAGGAAACTTCCTAGACTCTCTTAATTCTTGTTCCCTCCCCTATCCCCTATCATTTCCTCTTCATCCTATACACTGTTTGCTTGTCATCTCTCTCATTAGATTGCAAGTTCCTTGAGGGCAGGGATTATCTTTGACTTCCCCTTAGTATCTCCAGTGGGTATTTAATAAATGATTATTAACTGACTGTCCCTTGAGGGGCAACTGACTCATTTCTTCTCCTCTACAGCCCCCTAGGAGTCTAGGTATCTTTGTCAGCCTCTTCTCTATTTTTTCCCAACTCTAGGTAGAATCTAGATCTTTAGGATCATGGATTTAGAGCCAACAAGGTCCTTGTCCAATATTTTCATTTACTTCTATGTCTTTAGTCTGAGTAAATATATGAATTCCTTTTCCTAAGGGTGTTTGCCTTTCCAAATATTTGATCCAAAGGAAAAATAAGGAATGGTGGTATTTTGGGGTCTGAGGAGCCCCAGAGAGCTGGGTGGGGATAGTAATCCTGTACAGGAGGCCATGCTTATTATTGCTCTGATCACACTAGGTAGGCAATCACCTAATCCACCTACAAGTGAGACCAGCCTTGATCCTAAGACTCGGAAGAATGTTAATAGCATGAGTTTGGATGGAGAACTGTTACTTAGAGATGCTGATGTATAATCAAACAAAGAATAACACGACATGCAAAGTGCAGCTTTTGACCAGGAGATTTTAGAGGCAAATGTCTCTGACTGGCTGACAAATGAACCATCCGTGTGTTTAAAGGCCCCTTAGGCACTCATTAAGGAAGAGGCAGTGAAGATGCAGGAGGTCAGCAATCAGATTCAAAAATAGCATTCTAATTGGGTCTCATCCAGTAAGTGGGAGATGTTTCCAAGCAGAGAATGCCAGAGTTGGAAGGGGTTTCAGAACAAAGAGGGTTAGAGCTTAAAACATGGAATATTGGAGCTGTTAGTGCCCCTACAGCCCAGAATATTAGAGCTCAAAGAGATCTTAGCAGGTAGAATGTCAGAGAGAGAAGGCACCTTGGAACTCAAAATGGAAGGGCTGGAAGGGGATCTTAGAACAAAGAATGTTGGATTTGGAAAGGATTCTAGCACATAAAATGCTAGGACAGGGTTGAGGGAGGAAGAACATGAAGAAACTTTAGAATCTAATCTTATCTCCTAATTTTACCTTATCTCAAAGGAAACTGAGGAAGAGTAAAGGAAAGTAGCAAGACTCAGACCCAGGTAAACATGACTGTCATCCATGTGACTTTCTCATGGCACCTCAGAGTACTTCCCACCTTTATATACTGATTTCAAATAGGCAGAAGCTATTTTAAACATATTAAAGTTACTGGTATCTTTCATTTTTGTGCCACCTTGACTTCTAAATGGAGCCCCTTCCTATACTGAAATATTAAGATCGGAATTTTCAAATAGTTTGTGCAAATCATTTTTATGAGGTAGTTATCATTAATTGTCCAGTGGATTCAAAATACCTTTGGTTTAATTATTCAGCTTGGATGAGGTTCAGTTTGGTTAAACTGAGTGTGTGTTTGTGCACTTCTTAAGCAGTCTCATTAATTTATAGTCACACCCTACTACATTTGTTCCTGAACCACTCACTGATTGACAACAGTTCACACATTCATTGTATTCCCTTTCCCAGGCAAAGGTGCAACTAGGACATTTTTCAACTGGGAGCGACATGAAATACCAGTATTAACTAGTAGGGTTTTATAGGGAAGCAACACAGAAGGATTAACATATAAATATTTGGTTTTATTTAATAGAGAGGAGAGGATAGGAAAAGGAGGGAGAGGGGGAAGGAAATCTTAAACCTTAAACCCTTAATGTAAGCTCCTAACTAATAATCTTATCTTCCTACACTAAAATCCTAAAGGTCAGTCCAACAGAGATCTTACATAAATAGAGTCCTTGGCAGGCAGTTGTTGATATCCAGATGGAGGTCTGCTGAGGTCCAGAGAATGGCAGTAGTCTTCCTCATTCTTCCCCTTAGTCCACCTAAGGGTATTGGGATACTTCTGTTTACTGTTGATTGAAGGTCTGCTTGTCCAAGGTCCAATGGAGTCCAGGAGAGAGATAAGAGTTTCCACTATCAGGTTTCCCTGTCAGCTCCAACTCCAGCTGGGGCAAACTGTCTCTCCAACAGCATTGGAATCTTCCCCTATCAGCTCTGAAGATTCTGTCTTGAGGACTTACCAATCATGCTTATGAACTAAGCATTACTTCCATTGCAACAGTCCCCCCTTTGCACAAAGCCTAAATCATATTGAAAACACTATTTTGACATTTGTGCAGACAACAATTTTGAAAGGGAGAGGGGTGCTGGTGAAAGAGAAAAGAGGATCTAATTGTGAGTCAGAATCATGAATTGGGATAGTTTATTGACATGTACAGAGTCTTTGACACAGGTAGGGGCCTATCCTACATTACTCCTACAACCCTGAGTAGAGCATAACTCCCAAAGGAACACAGCACAACTGACTCAGTGAGAAAGAATGCTATCCCCACCCAACCCCTCTCCAGCATGGGCACTGGTACAAAGCACAAACTTCTCCACCCTAGTTGTGGTTTTGCTCCCATGTGGTATCTGGAATTATCTTCAGAATGAGTTTCACAGACACATGATATAGTCAATTGCATTTTATATAGTTATACCTCATTGGTGGACCAAAATGGCATTTGCCAACTTTCTGACACTTTGGCGTAGTTGGTAGAAAGAACTTTTAATTTCAGGTTAAGAACCCAAGTTTTCTAATCCCAGTCCTTTAGTCACATGGCTTCATATGAACTATATATGCCATCTGTTTTCTTATTTCCTCCATCCTTTCTGCCTTTATCTGTCTCTCTGTCTCTGTCTCTCTCCCCCTCTCCATCCATTCATCCATCCATCCCTCTTACTTTCTGTCTCACCTTCCACTCCTTCTCTTTCTTCCCTTCTTTCTTTCTGTCCCCCTTCTCTCTCTCCTTCTCCCTCCCTTTTACCCTCTCCCTCCCTTTTTCCCTCTCTCTTCTCTCTCCCTCTCCCTCCTTCCCACCTTCCCTATATATATTTCTCTCTCTCTGTCTCTCTCTTCTTGTTTTCTCTCTCACCTTCTCCCTCTCTACCTTCTTCCCTCCCTCTCTGTCTTCCCTTCTTCCTCCCTGTCCCCCCTTCTCCCTCCCCCTCTCCATCTTCCTCTCCCTCTCCCTCTCCCTCTCTCTCTCTCCCTCTACCTCCCTTTCTTATTCCCTCCTCTCCCCAACATTTCTGTCTCTTGGTCATAGTTTTATGATTTCTCATTCACACAGGTCTCTGCCTACTCACTCAGTTCACTTAAAAAATCCAGTGGGCTACTCATATATGAAAAATTGTAATAAACAAAACCTGACTTACATATCTACATGAGGCCACTCAAGCTCTCCATTGGAAGGCTCATGGGTACTATCGTGAAGCTGTTATTGTGTAAAGCTTTAAGGTTACTTCTCTTGGGATATTGCCTTCAGGGTCTTGAACACATTGCCAAGGATTCTCTCAATGGTTGTGAGCTAGATCTAGATTGGGGAAACAGCCCAAAGTCATTTGGGACCAAATATGGCAAATAAGGTGATATATTTAATAAGAGACCATTAAGATCACTCTATTGCAAATATTCATAATATGGAAATAGGTTCTGAACAATGATACATGTAAAACCCAGTGGAATTGTTTGTCAACTCCAAGAAGAGGGGAGGGAGGAGAGGAGGGAAAGAATATGAATCATGTAACCATGGGAAGATATTGTAAATTAATAAAATTATGAGACCATTAAGGCATAGAGTACAAGAATTAGAAGAGATCTTAGAAATCATCTAACCTCTCCTCCCTTGAGGACACTAAAAGTCAAAGAAGGAAAATGATTTGCCTAAATCATCAACATAATTGAGACTAGAATCCAGGTGTCCTCAATCCTTTTGGATTGATCTTTGGCCTTATAATACAGTGACCTGGATTTTTTTTCCTTATTTAGATACTGACTAGACATGTTATCATAGGTAAATAGATTAATCTCCCTGGGCTTTAGTTTCCTAATCTGTAAAATGGGAATATTATTGTAATGTTGTTATATACATTAAAATGTTGTTTTGTGAATGCTTTGCAAACCTTAAAGCACTATATAATGTGCATTTCTCCCACACGGGTATGAGGAAGACAGATTTTGCATGTTACTATGATTAGTGAAGACAAGTTGATGACACAATCAAATCATTCCAGGTCTAAAAATTAACTTTGAAATCTGAATGATATGGCTTAGGGATATCCATTGATAGAAAATGAAAAATATAAGAAAGGCCACACAACCCTATTCCCTTGTCTCTTTAGCACTCCCTCTCCCCTGTAAAACTGGTGTTACTCAAGTTGAAAAATTTCCTAGTTACACCTCTACCTCGGAAAGGATTTCCAATTAATGCATCAACTACTGAGGCAGCTAGGTGGTATAGTAGATAGAGTACCAGGCCTGGAGTTATGAAGACTCATCTTCCTGAGTTCAAATCTGACCTCAGATACTAACTAGCTGTGTGACACTGGGCAAGTCATATAACCCTGTTTTCCTCAGTTTTCTCATCTGTAAAATGGACTGAAGAAGGAAATGGCAAACCACTGCAAAGAAAACCTCAAATGAGATCTTAAAGGGTTGTACATGACTGAACAACATGGACTATTTATAACTAACAAGTGCTTCAGAAACAAATGAGCTAGAGTGTGTATATAAATTAATGAGACTATGTTTTGAAAAGCATCAAGGGGCCATTAGGAGACTCAGTGGATAGAAATCCAGGCCCAGGGACAGAAGATCCTGAGTTCAAATATGACTTCATATACCTCCTAGCTATGTGACCCTGGGCAAGTCACTTAAACCCAATTGCTTAAACTTTATCTCTCTTCTACCGTACATCTATCTGTCTGTCAATCAATCAATCAATCTATCTATCTATCTATCTATCTATCTATCTATCTATCTATCTATCTATCTGTCTGTCTGTCTAGCTATCTAGCTATCTACATGTCTGTCTGTCTATCTATCTATCTATCTATCTATCTATCTATCTATCTATCTATCTATCTATCTACCTGTCTTCTGTCTGTCTGCCTGTCTATATATATGCCTGCCCAACTGCCTTCCTGCCCACATGCCCATCTGTCTATCTGTCCATCTATCAGTCTATCTGCCTGTCTATCAATCTATCTAAATGTATATTTACTATACTCTTCTGCCAATACCTAGTGTTAATTTTAAGACAGAAGTTAAGGGTGTTTTTAAAATATATATATATATATATGTATATGTACATATATATATAAAACTTCTGTCTTAAAATATATATATATATATATATATACACTCAGATTAATCAAATTGAAACTCCTACAAGCTAAACAATTAAACCAAAGCTACTTTGAACCCACTGACCAATTAAGTCCAGTGACCAGAAGTCCAATGGGAGTCATTAATGTGGCTGCATGGATAGGGCCATACAATATCAGAAATATAAGTTCCACTGAACTCTGTCCTCATAAGGCCACATTAGGAGAATTAGATTCAGTTCTAATCATTGCAACTTAGGGCAGACTGACAAACTGGAACATGTCCAGTCAGAGATGTCTAATGAGCAGTTGGAGATGCAGGCTGGAGGTCAGCAGAGAGGTTCGGGCTGGATAAGTAGACTTGAGAATCATCAGCTTAGAGACAATAACTGAGTCCATGGAAGTTTATGAGATCACAAGCAAAATAGTAAAGGGGGAGAAGTGAAAGTGGGGATGTTTCAGAGGAATTTCTGTTATGGAGCGGATAGGTGAATAAGATGACCTGCAAGGGCTCTTCCACCTCGGAGATTCATCACAATGTGATATATATTAATCATTCCATCACTGAGTGGCATGTTGCAAATAATAATCAAAATATCTATTGGAGGGATAGCTCAACAACGTATCCCAAACTGACAAAAAATGTAATCGTCAAGGTTTGTAACAATAGCAAATCATCAATGCAAAGTGTCATCAATTAATGAGAAAAAATAGATCAAAGAAATCAGGTAAATATTAATAATTAAAGACACAGGGGGCAGCTAGGTGATGCAGTGAATAGAAAATCAGACCTGGAGACTGGAGGTAGGTCCTGGTTTCAAATTTGGCTTCAGATACTTCCTAGCTGTGTGACCCTAGGCAAGTCACTTAACCCCAAATTCCTTACCTCTCCTCTTCCTTATTCTATCTATCTATCTATCTATCTATCTATCTATCTATCTATCTATCTTCCTTCTTCTTTCTTGCTATCTATCTATCCATCCATCCATCTGCCTGCTTGTCTGTCTGTCATCTTCTGTCTGTCTCTATGTCCATCTCTCTATCTACTTCTATATATAAACATATATTTACTATATTCTTCTGACAATACCTAGTATTGACTCTAAGATGGAAGGTAAGAGTTTTAAAATAATAATAATAATAATAATAATAATAATAATAATAATAATAATAATAATAATAATGAAAGAACAACTAGGTGGTACAGTAGATAGAGCACTGAGCTTAGAATCAGGAAGACTCATCTTCATGAGTTCAAATCTGGCCTCAGACACTTTCTAACTGTGTGACCTTAGGCAAGTCACTGAGTTTGCCTCAGTTTCTCATCTGTAAAATGAGCTGGAGAAGGAAATGGCAAACCCTTCTAATATCTTTACCAAGAAACCTCCAAATGGGGTTACAAGGAGTCATACATGCTGAAAAGACAACATCAACTAATAATTAAAATAAAAAGAAGTATTTACAATTATACACTGGATGATACTCATAGCCAATAACTGAAATATCCGCAAGAGACCTAATTCAATTACACATCAAAAAGTCACAAAAAGATGATAATCACAATTTTCAGTCACTGAAAAAGCCATCAGGAAATACAAAGGAAATCAATCAAACTATATGTCAAGATTAGTGTTCCTTAGAAACGTAAATATGCCAATATTTTTCAAATAAACAAAGAAGAACAGGAATAGGAACCACAATAAAAGTCATCCTTAAATAACAAGGTGGAAGGATGACATTGTAGCATATTATGACTTGGTTCCCCCATCAGATACTTCTGAGCTCTGTGATCACCCACAAGTCCTCTGAGCTTCAATGGCTTCAACTGTGGGATCAGGTTAATAACACGTAGAGTGCTTATTCTATATGGCTTTCTCGTAGGTCCCATGTGATGATACATGCAAAGCATCTCGAACATCTTAAAGCATCACAGATATATTGAATAATAATGACAATTGCAATAATACTAGTGACATCAAGCATTAATTAGCAATATCTATTATTAGCAGCAACAATAATCATCATTTTATTACTATCCCCTTTCCCTTCTCATTATACTGGTCCAGTCAGGGGTGTCAGTCCTGGAATTAAAGAGTCAGTGCCCGGACAGGCAGCTCATTCCCAGAGTTTCACTCTCTTTGCTAAACCACCTTGCCTACAGACAGAGAGAGTATCCTAGGAAACTACAGGCCCATACTGGATGTCCAACTTCATTCCTCACTCAGACAGAAGCTTTTGGCTGCCTCAAGGTATCAACAGCCTCAGGCAACTGAGCATAGCAATGAAGCTGGGGTTTTTAAGCACTGGGGAGAGGAGGAAGGAAGAGGCTGATGATAGCCCAGTGGGTGCACTGTCTCTTCAATAGCCTAAACTGGGTGCTTTAATCCTTGGCATTTATCCCCACCATTAGGCTACCCTCCTGGGACAAAGGGGAAGAGGAAAGAGTGGAGAGCCACCAATCTCAGCTGAATTGAAAGCTGATATGCTTCCTCATTAACAAGGGGAAGGAGTAAATAATTAATCACAAAAGCAAGTGAGTGTTAACAAGTAGAGGCAGATCAAACTGCATGAAAGATACAGGAGCCCCCATCACTTCCCCCTCCACTGCAGTCTCAGGCAAATAATTCAGAAGAGTCCCAAGGATATAAACAAAGCTTTGATCCAGGGGTTGCCTCTTAACCAAGTTCTTACTATTAGATTGAGAGTAAATTCTTCCTGCTATAGTATGTGGGCAGGGCCTGCCCAGAATCAAAGGATGACAGGGAGGAAAGCAACTTACACATACAGTGTCAGAGCTGGAAGAAACCTAGAACATAGAATGTCAGATCTAGAAGAACCCTAGGACACAGAATGTCAGAGCTAAAAGAAACCTAGGATACAGACTGTCAGAACTAGAAGGAACCTAATATATACTATCAGAGAGGGAAGAAACCTAGAACACACAAAATTAGAGCCGTGAGAAAACTAGAGCAGAATATCAGAGCTAGAAGAAACCTAGGACACAGAATGTCAGAACTAAAAGAAACCTTGGATACAGACTTTCAGAACTAGGAGGAACCTAGTATATACTATCAGAGAGGGAAGAAACCTAGACACAAAATTAGAGCTGGGAGAAAACTAGAACACATAGTATCAGAGGCAGGAGAAACCTAAAATACAATATGTCAGAGATAGAAGAAATGTAGAATATAGAATGTTATATCTGGGAGAAATCTAAAACACAGAATAGTCTAGCTGGGAGAAACCTAGAATATAAGATGTC